>NC_041396.2:246722269-247022269 GCF_900747795.2 Erpetoichthys calabaricus
GTATGAAAGACAAGTGTTCATCAGTTGCAAATTTGTGTTTGGATTTATTATTCCCTATCACTGAGAAGATATGTTTGCACACATAGCTAGAACCAAATTGCGCCAGTCTTCTCTGAGCAAGCTGATTTATGGATTGGCTTTATCTGTATATTTGATGAATTCTTTTCATAATCATAGGAGGCAGAGTATGAAATAATTTCCAGTGACTCCTTAATCTTGGCACTGTCCATGAAGTAGCACATTAATGCAGCATGCTGGTCTTGGAGTTAGTACTGGGCGGTATGCCAGTTCATACCGAAAACGTTTTTTATTTTTGTTATGATATGGATTTGTCTTATACCGCAACACTGGTTTAAATTGCCTAAACAATGTTCGGAACGTGGTGCAGCGGGAAGCTGTTCAAGTGGGGACCTTTTTCACTGCTACACCGCTAAATAGGTAGTGGTAGTGTAGGTATTGTGTGGTGAAAATGGACAGAGAACATTCCAAAACTGAAGCTGTAGCTGATGATAAAGTTGAACATAATGGCACAGAAGAACTTTTGCTGAAAAAAAGGAGTCACGTCTGTTGCCTGGAGATACTTTGGTTTTAAAAGGTCGGATGTGGACCATTATGTTCAAATGTGTAAATACTGTTTTTATACTACTAGATAATACTTGTGCCCTGTGTTGGCTGGGATTGGCTCCAGCAGACCCCTGTGACCCTGTGTTCGGATTCAGCGGGTTGGAAAATGGATGGATGGATAGATAATGCTGCAAGCCAATTTGTACTTGTTTTATTTGTTTTCAATACATGTGACAACATGTTGACTTTTTTCTCAACATTTCTACTTTAATCTCAACGCTTATGACGAGAATAAAGTCGACATGTTGACTTTATTCTCGACATTTCTACTTTATTCTCGCCATTTATGTCAAGATTAAAGTCGACATGTTGACTTTATTCTCGTAATTTGTCATTAAAGTAGAACATCGTAAACTAAACTTCATCGTAAAATGAATATTTAATTTACTAGATTTTCTCAAACTCCGTCATAAGTTATATAGCACATTAAATACTTTGTGTTAAGTGTTCCCCGAGCCATGTTAAGTCAGTGCGTGCTTCTTAAACTGACTTCCTCTTGTACTGAGGAGGCGCCGCAGCAATGGCCGCACAGAATACATTCACTTCACGATATTCCTGCTCTCTGAACATTTAGAATGCTAAGATAAATACTTGATATCATTTTTATAATGAAATGCATTAAAGCATGTATTAATCATGTGGGGGCACGGCGGCGTGGATGTTGCACTGCTGCCTCACAGCAAGGGTGTCTCGGATGTACCCTGCCTTGAATTTGCATGTTTTTCTGGCGGGTTTACTCTGTGTGCTTCAGTTTCCTTTCAAAGTCATGTAGGATGTGGGGTTTTGTTATGCTATATTGACCGTGCGAGTGTATGTTTTGCTCGTATTCACCCTGCAATATGCTGGCGACTCGTTCAGGATTTGCTCCTGCCTTGCACGCAATGCTTGCTTGGATGGGCGCAACCCTGAATGGATGGTATAATTAAACATATATAACGAAGATATTTTTATAGTTCTGAACACTCCGTTTATAACTAGTTTTAATTTCACAAAGACATTTATCGTGTGGTAATTGGTTATGTGGAGAAAGAAAAAGGAAGGATAGGAACGGGTTTTGGTACGTCAGACAGACAGCATGCGTGCAATAAAGAAAGCCCGCTCAGAAGAACATCCATTGAATTCTGTGTTCGTGTCTCCGACCACCAGATGACAAACCCAACATTAACACAATATTATAGTTAACCTTTGCGATACCCATTCATACATCCAGTTTTTTGGAGCCTTGTCACACCTGCCATAAAGTTCTCTACACTGAACATACACCTGGGGACCCCTTACTGTGAGGGAGCAGCACTACCGCCTCACTACCGTGCATGTTTAATACCCGTTTTAATGCATTTCATCATGAAAATGATATCAAGTATTTATCTTAGCATTCTAAATTTTCAGAGAGCAGGAATAGCATGAAGTGAATGGATTCTGTGCGGTGATTGCTGCCGACGCCTCCTCTTAGTGCGGAGGAAGTCAGTTTAAGAAGCGTAGTGATTAACAACTGGGTCGGGGAACACTTAACACAAAGCATTTAATGTGCTACATTAACTTATGACAGGGTTTGAGAAAGTCTGATTTTAGGATGAAGTTTATTTTACGAAATTCTACTTTAAGTATAAAATAAACTATGAGAATAAAGTGGAAATGTCGACTTTAATCTCAACATAAACGGCGAGAATAAATTGGAAATGTTGACTTTATTCTCGACATAAACGGCGAGAATAAAGTGGAAATGTTGACTTTATTCTCGACATATAGTTTGTTTTTTCCTTCCCTGTGTCCGTATTTTTTTTTCTTCACCGTGGCCCTAATACGATTCCATAGGGCTATACCACAAATAGCATTATAAATGCAAGTTGCAGTTTTATTATTTATGTATATAGCTTAGCTTGAAGCAAGGTCCATATTAATGCAGTTTGCCTAAATGATGGTTCAGTTGGTAAAGATGTCATCACCAAGTTGCACTTGTTTTATTTTATTTTAATTTGGTTTATACTGTGTAATGCACCTGGGCTTGAAGTCTTAAAGTAATAGTGCGACTATCAGTAATAATACTATTATTTATTTTATTGTTATTAATTAGTTTAAATATTAAGCAGTTTGGCGGCACGGTGGCGCAGTGGTAGCGCTGCTGCCTCGCAGTAAAGAGACCCGGGTTCGTTTCCCGGGTCCTCCCTGCGTGGAGTTTGCATGTTCTCCCCGTGTCTGCGTGGGTTTCCTCCGGGCGCTCCGGTTTCCTCCCACAGTCCAAAGACATGCAGGTTAGGTGGATTGGCGATTCTAAATTGGCCCTAGTGTGTGCTTGGTGTGTGGGTGTGTTTGTGTGTGTCCTGCGGTGGGTTGGCACCCTGCCCGGGATTGGTTCCTGCTTTGTGCCCTGTGTTGGCTGGGATTGGCTCCAGCAGACCCCTGTGACCCTGTGTTTGGATTCAGCGGGTTGGAAAATGGATGGATGGATTAAGCAGTTTAATGATGTTAAAGTTGTTTAAAAAGTCACTTTAACGTGTCAGTGGACAAAGATGGTTAACATTAACAGAAAGTGTAGTTGGCTTACAAAAAATATTTACTATTTATTCCTTTTCTAAGACATGTTTAGTGCAATACAACTTTTGACCAGCACCTCTGGATATTTTACTAAATCTAAATGCCTCTTTGGATGGTTGAAAATATGTTGTCAAAATTATAGTTTGTTTTTGCAAAATTTGTTCAATAAAAAGGTTCAATATTTTGACTGCATCTGTCATGCAGTGTAATTCCTTCTCTTCATTAGTGCCACCCCCTTGACTTTATCACTTTATGGGGCCATGCAAACCTGTATTAATACTTGTGTGCACATTAAAATGTTTTTTTTGTACAATGTATAATTCTCATAACAATGGATTAGGTTATTCTTAGCCAGTCTACTGCAGTAATTGCAGTGGAAAATGTGGTTAACATTCAGTCATGCATGGGAAAAAAATACCGTTGAATACCGTGAAACCGGGATAATTTAGAAAAATACCGTGATATAGAATTTTGGTCATACCGCCCACCCCTACTTGGAGTATTACACTTTATTCATAGCACTCTGTGATAACAACTCAACAGACATCAGTGTGAAAATTTGAATAAATGACTTGTTGCTCAACTGCCTTGTGAACAACAACAGAATTTTTTTCAAATGTACATCATTCAAATGGTCCACAGTGTCAACAGCAAAATCAGGATCTCATAAACATCTCTTATTATACAACGCCCCAACTGGACTCCTCCACCTTAATTACACTTGGTCCTCCCTCAAGTTCCATACCCATTTCAGTACTCTACCGTGACTAAACCAATGAATGTTTGATCATCAAGTTCTACCTCAATTTCTTCTAGTAGCTGTATTAATTTAGGAAGTTTTACAACCCTGATTCTGATAAAAGTAAACTAGTTTTGTCACCTCTTTCATAGAATGTTTCAGTTTAAACATGCTTTTGCGAAGTGCCTATTTGTGAAAAATGCTATGCAAAACTATTCCATGACTATGTCTTCATAGCCCTTATTTACCTTTGATTCACTGATTCTTTTAAATTTTTTAGTTTTTGTTTCATTTTTGTGTAAGTGTGGAGTGGTGGTTCTGAGGCAAGGGATCTGTGCTGGCAATCGGAAAGTTGCTGGTTCGAATCCCATAAATGCCAGAAGTGACTCTGTTTTGTTGGGCCCTTGAGCAAGGCCCTTAAGCTGCAATTGCTTTGTCCTGGGCATGATGTTAACCTGCATCCAGCCCTGTAAGCAGGTCCTCCAACTTGCAAGGAAAACTTAGGGATTTGGTGGCAGGATTGGCACTCCAGCCACTGTAAAACATCTCACACTGTTCCAGTGTGGTGCTGAGGTGTCACTTTGTTGCACAGCTGTACTCGGGTCCCAATCCAAGTGGTTTGTTGTGTGGTGGGTGCAGCAACGTGCTGTAATCAGCACATGCTCCCAACCTCTCCTCTCTCTCTTTCTGAAAGATCTGGAGACTCGTCAGTGTTAACACTGATTGGTTTATTCCATGATAAACTTAGTTGTTTGAGGTAAGCAGAAAGGCAGTTAAACTAGTTCTGTCCTTTTGTTGTACCTTTCATGGATTCCATAGCCATGAATTCCTCAATTATTTCTCAGTAAAATGCTTGTTAATAGCTTGAGAAAAAATAAGAGGCGGTGGTATGTTTTTAATGTCAGTACTGCCATGCAATGTGATTGAAAAGTACTTACAGTCCTTCATTTTTTGGACATTCCTCGTCAATTATTGCTGGTTAACTGTTCTGCATGACAGGCTGATGCTTGGAACAGTGCTGTACTCTTCATGCTTAAAAGCATTAACCATATAGTCCTTCAAAATTTCTCCCTCTGTAAAAGGCCTGTTATGTTTGGTAATTTTATAAAAGATGTAGCTTGCTTTTAGCTGCATTCTTTTGAGACATTGACCGACAAAGAAGTTCTGTCCAGCATTATTTGTGGATAGTATAATTGCCATTTTCCTCTTTACTGTGCAGACAAGTTGTTAGAATAAGCATGTTTACTTTAATGATAAGTTTGGTATTTTTCAGTTTTAAATTATTTTTTGACCTAATGGTATACAGTAATCCCTCACCTATCGCGGGGGTTACGTTCCAGAGCCCCCCGCGATAGGTGAAAATCCGCGAAGTAGAGACCTATATTTATTTTATTATTTATACATATTTTAAGGCTTTATAAACCCTTCCCACGCTCTTAGAAACCTTTCTCACTCTCTTGTTAACCTTTCCCACGCTCTTATAAACACTTCCTATGCTCTTAAACACTTTCTACATTCTTAAACACCTCAGACCAACACTGCACGCAGCGATCAGACGTCAATGTGTCTGCACTCGCTTTGTGAAGGGGGGGCAGCTGAACTCAAGCTGAGCAGAAATGGACTTTGTGCTGCTTCTGCCAAAATGCCTGCTTGTCGCTCTGCGCGTTCGGAAGGAGGAGGAGTGTGTGTGTGTGTGTGTGTGTGGGTGTGTGAGTGCTGAACGCACCTTCGCTCAAACCCCCCCTCCCCGGAAGCGCAGTACGCTCCTGCCACTTCGCATTGTCAAGGGGGTGGGGAGCTGAATGAACGCTAAGGAGAAGTGGACTTTGTGCTGGCTTTGTGCTGCTTGTCGCTCTGCGTGTCAATAATTTAAAAGCCTGTACATCACCAATTTTCCTGTCTCACTGTCTTGTCTTGCGTGAAGTTAAAATGTTTTATAATAGTGAGATGTTACTCATATCCTTAGCCCGACATCCACATATCATATGTGTTAACAAAGTGTGTTTTATAAGTTTACATGTGTTTAAAGCATGTGGGATGGGTATTTTAAGGCATAAACTATAAAAATGTTTATTTATATGGTCTTTCTATATCGCGGATTTTCTCCTGTTGCTGATGGGTCTGGAACATAACTTCCGCGATAGGCGGGCAATCACTTGTATTTAAAAACCCGCGAAGTCGTGAATCCATGAAAAGTGAACCGCGAAGTAGCGAGGGATTACTGTACAATCATTTGCCACAAGAAGTTGTGTTCTTGAGTGAAGTATTTTTTGTAAATTTGAAAAAATACCATTCCTTTTCGAACAGTTAAAATGGCATCTCTTAGGCTTCAATCCAAGTTTAAAAATTAAAGACTTAAACTTACCAAATATGTCCATTTTCGAGCCAGAATACCCTTGTGTATTGATTCACATCTTAAGATTGGAACATATTGTAAAACCGTCCATCCGTGTCATTTTCCGGGAATAAAATATTTTTGTGAAACTCGTCTATTTTACAAAAAAAGTTTGGTTGTGCTAATCACCTCATTGCTGGTCCCATCTATGGGAACCTTTCACCATAAAGAGTATTACATTAGAACACTCTAGATGAGAACAGGCCATTCAGCCCAACAAAGCTCGCCAGTCCTATCCAATTATTTCTCCCAAAAAAACATCAAGTCGAGTTTTGAAAGTTCCCATCTTCTTACTGTCTACCACACTACTTGGTAGCTTATTCCAAGTGTCTATCGTTCTTTGTGTAAAGAAAACCTTCCTAATGTTTGTGCGAAATTTACCCTTAACAAGTTTCCAACTGTCTCGCCGTGTTCTTGATGAACTCATTTTAAAATAACAGTCTCGATCCACTGTACTAATTCCCTTCATAATTTTAAACACTTCAATCATGTCACCTCTTAATCTTCTTTTGCTTAAACTGTATAGGCTCAGCTCTTTTAATCTCTCCTCATAATTCAACCCCTTTAGCCCTGGAATCAGCCCAGTCGCTCTTCTCTGAACATTTTCTAGTGCTGCTATGTCCTTTTTGTAGCCTTGTGACCAAAACTGCACATAGTACTCAAGATGAGGCCTCACCAGTACATTATAAAGGTTGAGCATAACCTCCTTGGACTTGTACTCCACACATTGTGCTATATAACCTAACATTCTGTTAGCCTTCTTAATGGCTTCTGAACTCTATTGGGAAGTCGATAGCTTAGAGTCCACTATGACTCCTAAATCCTTCTCATAAGGGTACTCTCAATTTTCTGACCGCCCATTGTGTATTCAAATCTAACATTTTTACTTCCTATGTGTAATACTTTACATTTACTGACATTAAATTTCATCTGCCACAAATCTGCCCAAGCCTGTATGCTATCCAAGTCCTTCTGTAATGATATACAGTAATCCCTCGCTATATCGCGCTTCAACTATCGCGGATTTTATGTGTAAGCTTATTTAAATATATATCGCAAATTTTTTGCTGGTTCACGGATTTCTGCGGACAATGGGTCTTTTAATTTCTAGTACATGCTTCCTCAGTTGGTTTGCCCAGTTGATTTCATACAAGGGTCGCTATTGGCAGATGGCTGAGAAGCTACCCAACCAGAGCGCATATTACGTATTAAATAAAACTCCTCAAATATATTGTGAGCACTGGGGCTGTTCGCACCCCTAATGGATACGGCCGCTCCTCAAAAAACGCTGAAAGATTACCTTCACATTGCTCCCTTCCTTGCTGGGCTTACATGTGGCTGCTTTGTCAAGCGATATGCTTCCCGCACGGTGCTTCGCATACGTAAAAGATCAAACAGCACGTATTGATTTTTGATTGTTTGCTTTTCTCTCTCTCTCTCTCTCTCTCTCTCTCTCTCTCTGACATTCTCTGCTCCTGACGGAGGGGGTGTGAGCAGGGGGGCTGTTCGCACCCCTAGACAATACGGACGCTCGTCTAAAAATGCTGAAAGATTATCTTCACATTGCTCCCTTCCGTGCAGCTGCTTTGTCAAGCAACATGCTTCCCGCACGGTGCTTCGCATGCTTAAAAGCTTGAACGGCACGTATTGATTTTTGATTGTTTGTTTTTCTCTCTCTCTCTCACTCTCTCTGACATTCTCTGCTCCTGACGGAGGGGGTGTGAGCAGAGGGGCTGTTTGCACACTGGCCTAGAGGATACGGACGCTCCTCTAAAAAGTGCTGAAAGACTACCTTCACATTGCTGTCTTCCTTGCAGCTGCTTTGTCCGGCGGTGCTTCGTATACTTAAAAGCAAAACAGCCCTATTGATTTTTGATTGTTTGCTTTTTTCTCTCTCTCTCTGACATTATCTGCTCCTGATGCGCACTCCTTTGAAGAGGAAGATATGTTTGCATTCTTTTAATTGTGAGACGGAACTGTCATCTCTGTCTTGTCATGGAGCACAGTTTAAACTTTTGAAAAAGAGACAAATGTTTGTTTGTAGTTTTGAATAAAGTTCCTGTCTCTCTACAACCTCCTGTGTTTCTGTGCAAATCTGTGACCCAAGCATGACAATATAAAAATAACCATATAAACATATGGTTTCTACTTCGCGGATTTTCACCTTTCGCGGGGGCTTCTGGAACGCAACTCCCACGATCGAGGAGGGATTACTGTAACAGATTTCAAATTATCTGCTAATCCACCTATCTTGGTATCATCTACAAACTTAACCAGTTTGTTACTTATATTCCTATCTAAATAATTTATATATATATATATTAAAAATAGTAGCGGCCCTAGCACTGACCCCTGTGGAACACCACTCTTAACATCGGCATGTTCTGATGAGGTTCCTCGAACCATCACCCTCTGCTTCCTGTGTCTGAACCAATTCTGCATCCATCTAAAACATCATCCTAAACTCCCACTTCTTTTAATTTGGTGCCCAACCATTGATGTGGCACCTTATCAAATGCTTTCTGAAAGTCCAAATAAATAGTATCATATGCTCCACTTTGATCGTATCCTTTTGTTGCCTCCTCATAGAATTCCAGCATGTTAGTAAAACATGACCTCCCTCTTCTGAACCCATGCTGACTGTCCCTAATAACTCCTGTCCTTGCCAGGTGTTGCTCAAACTTATCCTTAATAATTCCTTCCTGTGATGCATGTTAAGCTTACTGGCCTATAGTTGTTTGGATCTGCCGTGTCACCCTTTTTATATAATGGGATATTTGCCATTTTCCAGTCCTTTGGAATCTCTCCAGTGCACTGTGACTTCCTAAAAATATGTGTCAAGGGTTTATATATGTACTCACTAGCCTTCCTTAAGAACTCGAGGGTAGATATTATCTGGTCCTGGAGTATGGTTTTGTGTAGCTCATTTTGTGACTACAGCAATGAACATAATTGTTTTATACTTGCAATATATCTGATTACAAGGATATATTTAGCCTGACTGCTGAATCATATTGTTGTAATTTGAGTTTTGGAATCACTGTTTACCATTTTTGCACATTTTTTAGATTTATGGAATATTTATATAACTTTCAGTATATTTTATAGTTATGATGGCAGCATCAGCATGGCCCTGTCTTGCTTGTTTTTCTTTTTGGGCACAGCAATTTTGTGCTAGTTTTGCAGAAGTGGGTCAAGAGTGCCAACCACATCCTAAATGAAACTGAATGAGCAAACAGTGTCAAGAGGTTCTGATTGGTCTTTTGATTTTGTTTAGTTTTGGCATGATTAACGTGGTCATGGGCAGAAATGCAGTAGTTTTGGCACCTTACTGAAACAAAATGATTCATTTGATTGATGTCATTGTTTTATAAAACAAAACGTTTATGTTTCCAAAATATAAAATAAAAAAAAAAATCCAAATATAAAATTAAACACTAGGGGCCTCTTTTATAAAATTTTACTTGGATTTGATCATGAAAATATTCTTATGCCAAAAAGTGGATGTGGTTAACATATTTGCAGGTTCAAAACAGATTTATTCTTTCACTGTGGGATGTGGAGGTTGGGGGGGGGGGGGTATGCTCCTGTGTAGTTTAGACCACCATGAGACAACTAAAAGCATCAAATGGTGCCAGGAAATAATGAATGATCAATAATGCGGGAGATAAGAATTCAGGTAACCTTTGAAGGACTCAGTGCAACTAAGCAACGAAACAGATTTGATGAGATTTCAGCTTTGTCCTTAGTGGAAAGACATGATAACACCTGTGTTTATAAGTGTTGTGTGCACACATTTTTGCAGATGACTTGTGCATTACAGTTAACAAAAGCAGCTTCTTTCTCGCTAGGTGCCCATAGTGCAATATGAGTTCAGCACATTCCTCTGATTATGTTTGAAAAACCAGACACTGCTGCAAATTGCCTTTTTATGTTGGCAAAAACATGTTACGTTTTATGTATATACACCTACACTGTACAAAAACTGAATGTAGCACCTCACTGCTTGTGAAGCTTGGTGCAAATATGCTACATTGGCCCTCTTATAAGGGAACTAAAATGGAGTCTATACATCTTATTCATTGCTCTTGTGGTTTTGTATATTTTGTCACAAAAACACCATTATAATCAAAGCTCAAGTGGTGTGAATTAATAATGCATGAGTCATCATTTAGCTGGTTTGGCTGTATTTCTGTACCTGATCAGGTGTATCCCCAAGATATCTTATATGTACATTGAAATATTCCGAAATCAGAAATACATATGGTCCCAGGCATTTTGGGTTATGGATACTCAGCATGTATAATGTTATAGTCACATTCAAGTTAAGTCAATTTGGGGAGCATGCACTGGTACAGTGCGTTGCCGCACCCACTACACAACGAAAGAACTTGGGATCCCGGTTGGCAACCCCCCAGGCAGACACATGGTCCAGTCCCACCCTCCGGAAATGACCCTCTATCTGCCTCAGCCAGGTGTTATGTGGGCGACCCCTTGGCCTGGTCCAGCCACTCGGGTCCCCAACAATAAGGATCTTATGAGTTGGATCACCCTCAGGGAATTGCGCGACCTGGCCGTAGTGCCGTAACTGATGCTCCCTCACAATGCAGGTAATGTGCCTCATTTGGGACTCCGTGAGCAACCGCTCATTCAACACAAAGTCAAACCAACAGTACTCAAGGATTTTCCAGAGAGACACAGTACCAAAGGAGTCCACTCTTCGTCTCAGGTCACTGGATAGTGTCCATATCTCATAACCATATAGCAAGACAGGAAGCACCAGGGGCCTCATGTATAAACGGTGCGTACGCACAGAAATGTTGCGTACGAACCTTTCCACGCTCAAATCGCGATGTATAAAACCTAAACTTGGCGTAAAGCCATGCACATTTCCACGGTAACTCATACCTTGGCGTACGCAATTTCTCCGATCGGTTTTGCAGACTGGCTGCACCCAGCGTCAAAGCAGTGCTACTGTTCCTGTGTGATCACCTTTCTTTCTTAGATCCACATTCCTGACGCTGCTTTATAAATACACTGAAACTAACTGTATATTGTGTATTAGTGTAATGCATCTGATTGTAATTAACCTGCAGCAATATAATGGTCCAGGGAATAGCCATAGTATTCCAAATACCATAACTGCTTTAGCGTTGTAACTCTCACTGCATCTTCTTCTTCTTTCAGCTGCTCCCGTTAAGGGTTGCCACAGCAGATCATCTTTTTCCATATTACTCTCGCTGCACTACTCGGAGTATTTATATCACTGTATCTGAGTGGGGAATCACAGCAGCAGCTGAAATATTGGTATACAGCATGAAGCAGACGCTGCCTGAGCCATGGCAAAACGCTTTATAGAGACTTCCCAGTACGGACTTCGCGGTTTAGAAAAGGTTTCATCCCAAGAACTCTAAACGCACTCAATCAGTCCATCAAGTGCTCCTTATATAACTGTTTACTTATAAGTACAATCACCTCACTGTAAACTTGCACTACAGTTATAATATTGCACAACCTGCGCCACTTTATAAAGTGCGTATTTACATATGATGACAGCATTCATTTTTAAGATGAAATGCAGCAAAATATGTTGATTATATTATACAGACAAAACTTTAACTTCATTTAAATAATCTGTATTGTTAATAATTAAACATGTGAGGACACGGTGCCGCAGCGCTAGCTAGCTCAGGGATTGTTCCTGCATTGCGTTGTATTCTTGCGCTGACGCGACACTGGAAAGATAGACGGATAGAATAATTAAACATGTACTACGATGATATTTCAATGTTCCTTAAAAGTTTTGAAGAATCGGCGTTCTAAGCTTACAAATGGCTTAACGTCTATTACAGAGCTGATTGTGTGGCGATTGGTCATTTGGAGAAAGAAAAGTAAGGACAGGAATTGGAGGTTAGTACGTTTGAAAGAGACAGTACTTCTGTAATAAATTATTTCATCAAAGGTCGCACATGGCGCAGCAAGCCTCTTGCGTGAGATATGAACAATCACTGCGCCACCGTGTTCCCATGTTTAATAACATGCTTTCATTCCTATCATCATGAAAATGATATCACGTATACATGTCAGTATTTTAATTATTCAGAGAGCTGTAATATCACGAATGAAATGGATTCTGTGTCGGAGAAAGAGAAAGAACGGAAGCACGTAGTGATTCATATACATAGAGCACAAAGAAGATCAAATACAGAACAAAGCATTTAACGTGCTACTTGAGAAACTAGTAAAATAAACGATTTTAAAATGAAGTTTATGATGTTCTACTTTAATGGCAAAATAAACTACGTGAAATTTCGAGATTAAAGTTGACATTTCGTGCTTTTTTCCCACTGTGTGCCTATTTTTTTTTCTGTACCCTGATAAGCTTTCATATGACACTCAGACGGTGGGCTACGATTCGCCTTTTCATGGCGACTTTGATATGTGATTTCTTTTTTATTTCGGGCACTGTGCGACTTTGTGAAGTTGAGCCTTCGAGTTTCTCCGACACTCTGTCACTCGATCAACTTTCTTTTGTTGATTATACCACTGCTTAAACCAACAAATAGTACGTTTTTCCTTTTCCTCCACTTGGTATTCGCTGAAATTCTTATATTTTCCCCGTGCTTTTCCCATTGTCTTTTCACAGAAGGCTATTTATATTGATTTGCATATTGAAAGAGGCGTAATTCTGGGAGGAGTTGGGGCGGGACAGAAGGCGCGTGCACGTGCGTTACTTTTCACGCTGATCGGGATTTATGTAGTGGAAGAACGTGAAAGTATGCGTGCGCACAGATTCCTGCATCTGGATTTTTCTGTGCGTACGCACAATCCCGCTTTTGTGCTTACGCCATGTTATAGTGTGAGTTCTACGCACGGCGTTATACATGAGGCCCCAGGACTCTAAAGACTTGGACCTTCATCCTTTTGCATAGATATTGGGAGCTCCACACACCCCTTTCCAGCAACCTCACGACCCCCCATGCTCTCCCAATCCGTTTACTGACTTCATAGCAAGAGTCACCAGAGACATGAATGTCACTGCCAAGGTAAGTAAACCTCTCGACAAGGTCAACACTCTCTCCGCAAACAGACACACTGCTGATGGTTGTGCCCAAGAGGTCATTAAAGGCCAGGATGTTGGTTTTTATCCAGGACACTCGCAAGCCCAGACACTAAGATCGAGTGCCCCGATCAGAGCCTCCATTGACTCCGCGAAGATAACAGCATCGTAAGCAAAGTCAAGATCCGTGAATCTTTCTTCACCAACAGATGCCCCACAGCCGCTGGACCCCACGACCTTGCCCAACACCCAGTCCATACAAGCATTGAACAGAGTAGGAGCAAGAACACACCCCTGACTAACCCCAGAATTAACTGGGAAAAATGCAGAGGTTCTGCCTCCACTCTGCACAGCACCAGTGAACAGGCCGGCCATGATATCCAGCAACCGCGAGGTGATCCCGTGAACCCTCAGGATGTTCCGCAGTCCAGCTCGATAAACTGAGTCGAACGCTTTACGAAAATTGACAAAGGCTGCAAAGAAACTCTGCCGATATTTGTGTTTGCGCTTCATGAGAACCCCTAAGTGCTAGGATGCGGTCGATGGTAGACTTCTTAGGCGTAAAGCCAGACTGTTCCGGTCACTCGTAGGTGAGCAAGTGATCACGGATCCTATTGAGGATGACCCTATCAAGGACCTTACCCAGCATTGAGAGTAGTGTTATCCCCCCGTAGTTGCTGCAATCCAAGCGATCACCCTTCCCTTTCCAGATAATGATGATAAGTCCCGTTTGCTTCCATTTGGGAGACTGGCATCATCCTAACTTTCTGGAAAAGATTGCTTGCAATTCCAGGAGGACAGCCTTACCACCTACCTGGATAAGTTCACCCCAGATACCACATATCCCTGCAGCCTTTCCTCAGCTGGTTCACCACCTGTGCAATCTCAGTGAGATTGGGTGGTTCACAGATAATTGGAGGATCAGCCTCAAGGACCGTGGACCCAGAGATATCCAACGTCTTAGCCAGAGTATCGGCTTTGAACAACTGTTCTAAGTAGACAGCCCAGCGGGTCACAACTGCAGTGTCCTCCGTGAGGACTGTTCCATCAGCCGCCCTGACTGTGACTCTCCGAGGAACAGATTCAGATGTGTGTAATGCTTTGATTCCTCTGTAAGCAGGACGTGGGTCGCTAGACCACAGATGGTGTGTCACTTGCTCACAGACGCAGCCGTCCTTCTCAGTTCCCGGTACAGACCAGAGTTGCCATTGAGCTGTGTGCTGCTACTCCTCTCGATGATATCCAGGGTGCCCTGCGAGATGAAACACCTCCTTCTGGGAACACCAGTAACACCAACACAACCCTTAGCAACCTTCAGGGTCTTGTCACGGAAGGTCTCCCACATCACATTAAGATTGGCAGTTGCACCCAAATCTGCAAGTTCCTCACACAAACTGCATGCAAACTCATTAGAAACAGCCTGGTCTTGGAGTCTGGCCAAGTCCAGGCTCATTTTCCTAGTAGGTAGATAGATAGATAGATAGATAGATAAATAGATACTTTATTAATCCCAAGGGGAAATTCACATACTCCAGCAGCAGCATACTGATACAAAAAACAATATTAAATTAAAGAGTAATAAAAATGCAGGTGAAAACAGACAATAACTTTGAATAATGTTAACGTTTACCCCCCAAAGGGTGAAATTGAAGAGTCGCATAGTGTGGGGGAGGAACGATCTCCTCAGTTTGTCAGTGGAGCAGGACAGTGACAGCAGTCTGTTGCTGAAGCTGCTCCTCTGTCTAGAGAGGATACTGTGGATTCTCCATGATTGACAGGAGCCTGCTGAGCGCCCGTCGCTCTGCCACGAATGTCAAACTGTCCAGCTCCGTGCCTACAATAGACCCTGCCTTCCTCACCAGTTTGTCCAGGCGTGAGGCGTCCTTCTTCTTTATGCTGCCTCCCCAGCACACCACCGTGTAGAAGAGGGCACTCGCCACAACTGTCTGATAGAACATCTGCAGCATCTTATTGCAGATGTTGAAGGATGCCAGTCTTCTAAGGAAGTATAGCTGGCTCTGTCCTCTGTTGCACAGAGAATCAGTATTGGCAGTCCAGTCCAATTTATCATCCAGCAGCACTCCCAGGTATTTATAGGTCTGTACCCTCTGCACACAGTCTCCTCTGATAATCACGGGGTCAAGGAGGGGCCTGGGTCTCCTAAAATCCACCACCAGTTTTGCTGGTGTTCAGGTGTAAGTGGTCTGAGTCGCACCATTTAACAAAGTCCTTGATTAGGTTCCTATGCTCCTCCTCCTAACTAACTCCTAACTCCTACTAACCTACTGGACCTAAGCTGGATCCTAAGAGTAGCAACAACAAGTCTGTGGTCAGAATTCACAAACTGGGCACTTCTGTAGACCCTGCAGTTTTGCAAGAGCCTCCAGTGTCTGCCCACGAGGATGCGATCGATCTCCTTCACCGCACCACCAGTATTGGAGTGCCAAGTCCAACGATGCGGTTCTGGGTGCTGGAACCAGGATCCAGTGATTCGCAGCCCCTTACCTTTAATAAAGTCAAGGAACATGGAGCCACTTTCACCACGGTTGCCAGTCCCATGGGGACAGAGACAATCCTCATAGCCAGCCATGTCAGTGTCAGTGGCTGCATTGAAGTCACCCATGACCAGTGGAATGTCACCTCGTGGGCACCCATCAACCACAGAGTGAAGCTGCAAATAAAATGTCTCCCTTGCCGAGACATCACTCACCACGGTCGGAGCATACACTGAGACAACAGACAAGGCACAAAGGAAGTGCCGTAATCTGAGTCTCATAATACGCTCATTGAAAGGAGTGACATCGGACACCATCAGAAGAAGCCAATCCGTTACAGTAACAGCTACCAAGTATGACAGCCATCAGACCGATCAGACCAATAAAAGGTGTATCCACCTACAGAGATCTGCCAGTCCACGGTCTGCGCACCTCAGGGAGTGCCGGCACTGAAATACGGAGTTTACGCAGCTCCTCCGACAGCAGAGGAAGATGATCATCTTGCCAGAGAGACAAGACGTTCCATGCGCCCACCCGTATGGGCCGCCTCAAATTGGGACCCGAGTGCTGCCGTGCAGCTGGCGACATCTCAGCACCACATCAGTTTTGATCCCTAACAGACCTGACCCCATTGGCTCTCCAACGGTTTCAACTTTTCCGGGGATGGGGCTCCCGAGGGCTTTCCCCCATCCCCTTCATGATGTGAGCAGCCTTCCTATTGGCGGCTGCAGCAGAGCTACTCCCACAGAGAGCAGAAAAGAGTCCTTTCTGTCGTCTTGGAGCCATGTGAAGTTTTTTTTATGGTGGTTGGAGTGCCAATCCTGCCACCAACCCTCATGATTTCCCTGCAAGTTTGGAGGACCGCTTGCAGGGCTGGATGCAGTTTAACGTCATACCCAGGATAGTCACATTCACATTTTTAAAATTAAAATTAATCGATTAACATTTTCATACCTATTCAGTTTCTTATAACGCACTTTGCAATAAGAAAGTCACTTTATATTTTTTTTATTTATTTTATAATATTTTTAATTCTGCTACTGTTATAATTATAGGTAACTCAAATTCTCTTTATATAGAAGACCCCATTCACAGCTGTCTTCAGTTTTTGGTCAACTTTGAAATAAATCTATCTGAAGTCTTCATATTCATGTTTCCTTTTACTGTATAATGTACATCATTTTTATTTTGCATAGCATTGCATGGCTTTGACACTCATATTGATGACAATTGGGATTGAAGGTAGCACATTTTGTTTTAATTTGACTGTTGAATTCCTTAGCTGCCAATGTGATTTCTACAGAGATTAGTCACCAGTTCAGCATTTAAAAAAGCAGACTCTATAATGAAGTCAAAAAGATACTGATTGATGTATTTTCCAAATTGACACTGATATCATCCTACAGCTCTAATATCCAAGGCAACATTCAGTAAATTTTCTTTACTTAATGCATGGGAAATGGAATGACTAATTTATGCTTCAATTTGTGGATTTTTTTTTTTTTTTACCAGGCAAGACTAAAGCAGTTGCTCATGCAAAATGCATTCTAAATACATGTTATACATATTAAGATAATACCACATAAAGATTTTAAGTTTAGGCAAAAAAAATTTTCAGAGTAAATATAGTTATATAGTCATTTTCTGTAAGTGATTGTCTATCATATTCTTTTATTACATATTAATTCTCATTTTAATTATTTGGTGTCAGTTAAGACAGTATATGCTCATTTTTATGTATCTTTCTAAACAAGTTCCAAAAATTCTGGTAAGTTATTTAATTTATTATTAATAATGTGAGTGTAATGATACAATATATTAAATTTGTTCATGCATAATAGAATTTGGGCTCAGACAAACATTTGATAGTCTTTTAAATTTTTATGTTAGTTAAGACTACTATCAATTAAAAATTGTAAGTTAGTTACATGAGTGCTCAGAGTTTTCTTAAATGTCAACATGCATAAGTGACATGTTTAATGTATATTGATATCTTTGGACTCAACAGAGTGATGGGATTATTAATCACTTATATTTGCAACACAAAACCCTGGAGGAGCAGAGCATTAGACTGAAAAAAACACTTGAGACAGAAGTGTATGTATGTTCTTGGTCCATCCTTGGTAGAAGTATTTGGATCATCACATAATTTACTGTTATGGTAGTGTTAAGTTTAGATGACATTACAGTATATCCATCCATTATCCAACCCGCTATATCCTAACTACAGCGTCACGGGGGTCTGCTGGAGCCAATCCCAGCCAACACAAGGGCGCAAGGCAGGAAACAAACCCTGGGCAGGGTGCCAGCCCACCCTAGCATTACAGTATATAGCGAGTTAAATACAAGTATATATGTTCAGTGTATGATGAAAGAGATACACAGCTTCAAACCCTGACACAGCTTACTTCAAATGTTGTCACACATCATTGACAGTCTAACCTTTGAATATGTCTAATATCACTTGGAAATAAAAGCAAGCTGAATATATCTGAGTTTGTCAGTTTAGCAATGGACTCACTTCTGGCAGAACAATTATACATTTCACGAAGAGCAAAAGATCATTCTTCAAAGTGACATTCTCCAGTGATACTGTCTGTATTTGTTCATTTACATCAAGCTACTTGATTGGACTGTGTGATCCATGCAGCAAATCAACAAAGCTTACTAGACAGACAAAGTGGAAGGAGGCAATGTCTAGCATCACAAAAGTATGAATATATAAACAGTTGCTAAATTATTCATTGATAACAACTTGACTTCAAAATTTGGTTACTTGAATTTGTAATGAAATGTGCTGAGACTTTAAAAGCTTTTATTTTACACACTGTAAACTATAAAGTACTCTCCTGATCTTTCAACCTGGAATAATAGCTAAGACAGGGGACACAACAAAAAAAGATATGATAGATAGATAGATAGATAATTTATTAATCCCAAGGGGAAATTCACATATGTACTTATTTTGTGTATATCTCTTAAGTACACAACACGAAAGAGAAAAACAGTGAACATAGAATGAACAAAGGCACTGTTTCTTTTTTGTTTTGCCCTGTCTGTCATGTGTTGGGAGCTTACTCGCATGCCCACTGTCCAGGACTCACAACAAAGTGCTTCCTTCTCACCCCCTGTCTCTCTTTCTATTGTAGCAAAACAGACTAAGACAAGAGAATGGTTTGGGGATCCTCCCATTATATCCTCCTCCATATATGAGTCAGAATCAAAAAGAAACATTAATGAAATAGAGTAATCACAAAGGACTGAGTCCATGATGGGACTGCAGAGTCGGAAAGGTTGGAGGTTTTTATAGCTGGGAGGATGGAAGAGGTGGGTCTTTGGAGTTGCAGGAGGAAGTGATGTCAGAATCTGGACTTCGACCAGAAGTGTGGTCTGTGGAGGAACTGGAGGACAGATTAGGCAGGTTTTGTGGTTCTGTAGAGAGAGTAGAAAATTCATTAGTGCACTTTGCCAACCCCATATCCAGTCCAGTATGTTTGATTAAGGCCCTTTGTCAGCCTGCTACCTGGTTCAGTATGTTCGATGGAGCCTCTTGATTGCCTCCTATGCGCACGTGTTTGACACTATGTTCTCTGAGTCCTGGTCTCTTGTATTCCTGCTAGTAACCTTTCACTCCATCTTGTTTCCATCTCAACTAAACTTAGGCTCATTTAAGATTCCGGCTTAATGCTGCCTTAGACACCCTGCTAGTATCACAAGCAGTGAAATCATACATACTATCATTGGTAAACCTCCTTTGTATACAGTACACCCTGCTAAAATACCCACTACGAGTCCCCATTGCTCCTGCTCACTTCAGTCTTCAAAAGCCCTTAAAAAGTTGAGTCTCCTTGGCAGAAAGGGTAAAAAAAAGTTCCAGTCTTCCCAGGCATGGCTTTTTAGCTACCTCTTGGTAATTGATACAAAGAGCATGGCCTCCATCCAGTTCTTACCTTTCAAGCGTCTTCTTTAAATTGGTAGCTTGGTTTCAACTAAGGATACCATGCTTCCAAGTCTCTCTCTCTGCTTTTTGTCTCTTTGTATTGTATTCCAATACAACTCGGAGTCCTGCCACATGCAAAAGTTCGCAGATGACACTGTTATCGTGGGCTGCATCAGGAGTGGGCAGGAGGAGGAGTATAGGGACCTAATCAAGGACTTTGTTAAATGGTGCAACTCAAACCACCTACACCTGAACACCAGCAAAACCAAGGATCTGGTGGTGGATTTTAGGAGGCCCAGACCCCTCATGGACCCGTGATTATCAGAGGTGACTGTGTGCAGAGGGTACAGACCTATAAATACCTGGGAGTGCAGCTGGATGATTAATTGGACTGGACTGCCAATAGGACAGAGCCGACTATACTTCATTAGAAGGCTGGCGGCCATCAACATCTGCAATAAGATGCTGCAGATGTTCTATCAGATGGTTGCGGCGAGTGCCCTCTTCTACGCGGTGGTGTGCTGGGGAGGCAGCATAAAGAAGAGGGACGCCTCATACCTGGACAAACTGGTGAGGAAGGCAGGCTCTGTTGTAGGCACGGAGCTGGACAGTTTGACATCTGTGGCAGAGTGACGGGCACTGAGCAGGCTCCTGTCAATCATGGAGAATCCACTGCATCCACTAAACAGTATCCTCTCCAGACAGAGGAGCAGCTTCAGCGACAGACTGCTGTCACTTTCCTGCTCCACTGACAGACTGAGGAGATCGTTCCTCCCCCACACTATGCGACTCTTCAATTTCACCCTTTGGGGGGTAAACGTTAACATTATTCAAAGTTATTGTCTGTCTGTATACCTGCATTGTTATCACTCTTTAATTTAATATTGTTCTTTATCAGTATGCTGCTGCTGGAGTACAGTATGTGAATTTCCCCTTGGGATTAATAAAGTTTATCTATCTATCTATCTATCTATCTATCTATCTATCTATCTATCTATCTATCTATCTATCTATCTATCTATCTATCTATCTATCTATCTATCTATCTATCTATCTATCTATCTACAGTGCATCCGGAAAGTATTCACAGCGCATCACTTTTTCCACATTTTGTTATGTTACAGCTTTATTCCTCAGAATTCTACACACAACACCCCATAATGACAACGTGAAAAAAGTTTACTTGAGGTTTTTGCAAATTTATTAAAAATAAAAAAAAACTGAGAAAGCACATGTACATAAGTATTCACAGCCTTTGCCATGAAGCTCAAAATTGAGCTCAGGTGCATCCTGTTTCCCCTGATCATCCTTGAAATATTTCTGCAGCTTAATTGGAGTCCACCTGTGGCAAATTCAGTTGATTGGACATGATTTGGAAAGGCACACACCTGTCTATATAAGGTCCCACAGTTGACAGTTCATGTCAGAGCACAAACCAAGCATGAAGTCAAAGGAATTGTCTGTAGACCTCCGAGACAGGATTGTCTCGAGGCACAAATCTGGGGAAGGTTACAGAAAAATTTCTGCTACTTTGAAGGTCCCAATGAGTACAGTGGCCTCCATCATCCGTAAGTGGAAGAAGTTCGAAAGCACCAGGGCTCTTCCTAGAGATGGCCGGCCATCTAAACTGAGCGATCGGGGGAGAAGGGCCTTAGTCAGGGAGATGACCAAGAACCCAATGGTCACTCTATCAGAGCTCCAGAAGTCCTCTGTGGAGAGAGGAGAACCTTCCAGAAGGACAACCATCTCTGCAGCAATCCACCAATCAGGCCTGTATGGTAGAGTGGCCAGACGGAAGCCACTCCTTAGTAAAAAGGCACATGGCAGCCTGCCTGGAGTTTGTCAAAAGGCACCTGAAGGACTCTCAGACCATGAGAAAGAAAATTCTCTGGTCTGATGAGACAAAGATTGAACTCTTTGGTGTGAATGCCAGGTGTCACATTTGGAGGAAACCAGGCACCGCTCATCACCAGGCCAATGCCATCCCTACAGTGAAGCATTGTGGTGGCAGCATCATGCTGTGGGGATGTTTTTCAGCAGCAGGAACTGGGAGACTAGTCAGGATAAAGGGAAAGATGACTGCAGCAATGTACAGGGACATCCTGGATGAAAGCCTGCTCTAGACTGCTCTTGACCTCAGACTGGGGCGATGGTTCATCTTTCAGCAGGACAACGACCCTAAGCACCCAGCCAAGATATCAAAGGGAGTGGCTTCAGGACAACTCTGTGAATGTCCTTGAGTGGCCCAGGCAGAGCCCAGACTTGAATCCGATTGAACATCTCTGGAGAGATCTTAAAATGGCTGTGCACCGACGTTTCCCATCCAACCTGATGGAGCATGAGAGGTGCTGCAAAGACAAATGGGTGAAACTGGCCAAGGATAGGTGTGCCAAGCTTGTGGCATCATATTCAAAAAGACTTGAGGCTGTAATTGCTGCCAAAGGTGCATCGACAAAGTATTGAGCAAAGGCTGTGAATACTTATGTACATGTGATTTCTCAGTTTTTTTATTTTTAATAAATTTGCAAAAACCTCAAGTAAACTTTTTTCACGTTGTCATTATGGGGTGTTGTGTGTAGAATTCTGAGGAAAAAAATGAATTTAATCCATTTTGGAATAAGGCTGTAACATAACAAAATGTGGAAAAAGTGATGCGCTGTGAGTACTTTCCGGATGCACTGTATTTATTGACATACAGTAATGGGAAAGTAAAAGAGATTCCCAGGAGCAAGGGAACTTCCAGGATGGCAGAAGATAAGGAATAATTTCATGACAAATAAAATCCAACCAGAGGGAGAAGTACACCAGCTTTGAGAAGGAAAGTATTCATGTTAGTGTCCCTGGTATACCTTGCATTTCTGAGTCCACAATACCAGCCAGGCGGGTAGTCGCTCACCTCTTTAAAAGAGTAGCCTGGACTGAGCTGTACTGGAAGGTGGCCATGTATTACTAAAATAAAATTTTGAACTAATGCCAGAGCTTACAGGCTTCATTTTCACATCACATAGAAGGTCACAAACCCCAAGTAACTGTCTGGATCACCTGCATACAGGAATCTTGTAAAAATATCTTCAAGTTTTAATCTCTGCACTCAAGGTGACCAACTACCTGGTTTCGTGGATTCTTAGAGAGTGAATGGGCCAGGATTCAAACTTGAAACTGTCGAGTAGTTTCTCTGGAGTTGCACCGCTATGCAGTCACAGAATATTTCATGGTGAATACAGTGTTGGAGCTGTTTATACATACAGTACAGTAATAATGACTTTAGTCCAGTTATAACATAAAAAGTGATGTAACTTGATTAGATTAATTTTTTTAAAGAGATATGTGGAACGTAACCTTGCTGATTTCAGTCCATCGCCTTAGCTAATAGACTGCATAGCCTGCTTGTCACTGTTTTTTAATTAATTATGAATGATAACTCTGAAACATTTCTTTCCAGGTTCCACAAACTATGTTTAGGGGTAAAAATTCAGCATACAGCAGAAGCTCATAAAGAGTTAAATGTTTGTTTTTTGTAATTTCTTCCTTTCAGTTTACTGTTGGGTACCACTCCAGGATGAAGATTTCAAATAAATATCAAATATCCATGAATGCGCAGCTTCTGTTTCTTTGAAGCATTCATGCAAGAAAAACAATTCATTAGGAGCCATTCAAAGAGTTCTATAACTACACTTAATAAGGTGTAATTTAAAATACGCACAAGTAGAATTTAATGGATAATAAGAGGTGTCTGTTTTTCCTCATTTGCATTCTAATGAGCATATTTTCAATTTTTGAGTAATGACCTGCTAATAAGTATACAGCTGCATCAAACATTAAAGTGTTTTCACCAGAGGCTTATGATGCTTTGCCATTTATAACATAGCCAAAGAGGGTATTTAGCACTGATTTTTGTTACATATTTTAACAGTTGAAATGAATACAGTAATTAAAAAAAAAATTGTGTTGCAACCTTATGCTAAGTTGTATACAAGAATGACAAAGTGAAAACAGGATTTTAGAATTGTTTGTAAATTTATTAAAAATAGAAAATTGAAATATATTGACAGAAATATTTAGACCTTTTGCTATGACACTTGAAATATGTCCCCCATTATACTGATCATACTTGAGACAGCTGTAGAACTTTGTTTGGCTTGAATAAGATCAGGAAGGGCACAGAGCTATATGTGTATATGAGGTCTCACAGCTGACGGTGGGTATCAGAGAAAAATTGTATTGAGGCACAGAGTTGTAGAAGGCTACAAACAATTTCTGTAAAATTGAGGGCTCCCAAAAACAAAGCAGCCTCCAAAATTCTTAAATGGAATAAATTTGGAACAACCATGACTTCTTATACAGCATCTGGCTCTGTGATCTGTGATAGCTCAGGGGAGAAGGCCCTTGGTGTAAGAGATGACCAAGAACCTGATGGTCACTCTGGATAAGCTCCAGAGAACCTTTGTGTATATGGGATGGGCAACTCTCACTGCAATACATCCAGCGATCTGGGCTTTATGGTAGATTGGCCAGATTGTAAAAGACACACATAGACACAGTTGGACTTTGCCTAAACTTACCTAAAGGACTCAGACTATGAGAAAGAAGTCTCTCTGGTCTGATGAAGCCACAATTTAAATGAGCTTTAATTCTAAGTGTCATGTCTTGAGGAAATCAGACAGTGCTCATCACAACAGTGAAGTGTAGTGATGGTAGCATTGTGCTGTGAGGTTGTTTTTCAGCAGTAGGGACTGGTAATCAAGTCAGGGTTGAGGGAAAATTGAGTGGAGCAAAATACAGAAATGCGCTTAATGAAAACCTGCTCCAGAGTGCTGTAGACTTCAAACTGAGCGGAAGGTTTACTTTCCTACAGGACAATTGCCTCAGCACAAAGCAAAGAGGAGCACAGGAGGAGCTTAAGGACAGCTTTGTGAATGTTCCTGAGTTGCCCAGCCACAGCCTGGAAATGAACACAATCAAACATCTCTGAAGAAACCTGAAAATAACAGCCCACCAATTGTCTATAGCCAACCTGACAGAGCTTGAGAAAATCTGCAGAGAAGAAAATGCCAAAATCCAGATGTGCATACATCGATCCATCATTCCAAAGAAGACTCCAGGCTGAGATTGCTGCCAAAGGTGCATTGGGTAAAGGGATACAGTAATCCCTCCTCCATCGCGGGGGTTGCGTTCCAGAGCCACCCGCGAAATAAGAAAATCCGCGAAGTAGAAACCATATGTTGATATGGTTATTTTTATATATTTTAAGCCCTTATAAACTCTCCCACACTATTATAAACATTTCACGCACAATTATACAGCATAAACCCTTTGTATTCTCTTAGATATTAGGTAAGATTCGTTGAAATTATGTATGTAAACACAGTTTACATACAGTAAAACCTAAATATTATTTTAAAGATATCGAGTGTCTCCGATATCACATATGTTACAGCCATTACGACAGACAGGCCACCATCAATAAATACGTACAATGCAAGAAAAATTGTATACAGTAAAATGTGTGTACAGTGACACTAAACTATGTACATGTAATAAGTACTGTACATAAATAATTAATTATGGTTACTCACCAACAATGACACAACGACTTGTCCGATAACGATGAGTTTAATTTTACTGCACAACAAAGGATAGCGTTACAGCTCTTCTAAAGGAGCCTCTTCAGGCGACTGTTTAGCACCGCAGTTGTTCTTCTTCCATCACTCTTCAATCCAAATCCCTAAAGCAGATTCCATCCAGGCTACTGCCTTACAACGTCCACTTGCAACTCATTTTGCGCCCTGGTTAAAAGACACTGCGGCCGTAGATCTTATATGCTTTTCCTCCTTTTTAAATAAAAAGAATCGTGGACTCATTTATGCTGTAATGGTGTCCTGCAGCGGTGTAGCTGTTTCCTTCCTTCAACATATCCAAAACTTTTACCTTTTCTGCAATCATTTGCATCTTCTGTTGGCACTTGTGCACGTTAATGTTGAATGAGTGAGATTAGACTTCCTGGTTAATGCAGCACTCCGTCGCTGAGCTAATCAGCAGCACACAGGAACTTAACCGCGTGCTCTGATTGGGTAGCTTCTCAGCCATCCGCCAATAGCGTCCCTTGTTTCAATTCAAATGCGTCCCTTGTTTCAATTCAAATGAGCAAATCAACTGAGGAAGCACACGTACTGTAGACCACAGACATCCGCGAAGCAGTGAAAAATCCGCGATATATATTCACATATGCTTACATTTAAAATCCGCGATGGAGAGAAGCCGCGAAAGACGAAGCGCGATATAGCGAGGGATCACTGTATTTCAGTTTTATTTTATTTTTACTACAGTGGGCAAAAATGTCAGTTTTAGCTTTGTCATTCTGGGGTATTGAGTGTTGCTTGATGAGGGAAACAATGAATTTAAAAGATTTTAGCACAAGGCTGCAACATGGCAAATTGTGAAAAAAGTAAAGGGATCTGAATACTTTCTGAATGCACTGACAGGCAGCCATGCTAACCACTGCACTACTTCGTTGTCCTTTTGTATGATATAATGTTTGATAAGGCAAACAAAGCTCTTCTGTTTTTAGGCCTTTTTCGTGGGATTGCGAGATTAACTAAAAAAAACAGTGCAGTGGCAGACATAATAAGCAATTTTATGGGATGCAAAAATAAACAAAGTTTTTGTTTAAATGTAATAAAACCTGCAAATAAACTTTTTGTTTACAACCACATATTTCTTTTTTAACACTAGAATTACCAGAGCCTACGAAAAAACTCGTAGATCCGGCCCACCTTAAATCGCTTCTTAAAACCTTTCTCACCTCTCCGCCAGCGTCTTTTGTCATCTAAATGTACTGATAAAGACAAGCTGCCAGCAGCCGGCTATTCCATCCCCCCAACGACTTAGAACGTAAACAAGCTTTTCCCAGCTAATGCCTTGATTGATTATCTGGGAGTGAAGTGGAGTTTTAGAGTAGAAATAATAAGATTGTTATTTGGAACACACACATTTCATATGTGTTGCATTTCTACAGTAATCTGTGTAAACACATTGTTAAAACAGAAACGGTTTACAATATTCTAGTAGCAAATGACAAAATGTAGGCATAAACTATATAATGTATGAAGCCTGAAGTCCAAATATCAAAGAAACACTTTCACAAAAGGTACAAAAAAAAGCCACCGCCAAAAAAAAACCGTCTTAGTGTGAGACATTGACATGACTTAACTATCACTGCTTCCGTGGCGTAACAGTATCAGTCGCTGACTGGGAATCAGAAGGTCATGAGTTCGATCCTGCACAACTCCCATTTGAGAAGTGTTCTTATTTTCACTATTTTAGAATAAAATGATACATTTGATTTCAGTCTGTAACAGCCGGTGTAATTTATGATATTTGTAAAGGTTAGCTTTATTTTTTTAAAATTCACTTTTCATTGTCTCAGTCGCGTTCAGGATCCATCCCTACCGCCCCCCACCTGACACTGCTGTTTTTACATAAAGACGCGCTATAGTTCTGCAGTGTATCACGATACATACGACCGCGTGTTTTTTTTTCCCCAGTATTGCCAGTCCCCACGTGTTGCTGTATGCTGTTTCTTTTGTACTCCAGGACATGCAGAGGAAAGCATAGTAAAGAGCAGTAACTTCAGCGCTACATGCAACAATCAGACACTCCCCATCGGACACTGCTGTTTTCACATAAAGACGTGATAAAGCTCTGCAGTGTACTTGTGACTGCATTGTCGTACCAATGCTTGCGAACTGAAATGTCTGCATGCACTTTTCGTGGCATTATATGTGTATTTTTTGAGCATGCCCATGTAGCTCAAACACAGGAACATATGTTGATGTAAAAGTATAACAAAACAAGTGCACTTTTATTCAAGACTATAACTGAAGAAAAAAGAAAGCAAGTTACAGTAGGTGGAATGCTAAGAACTGCTGATTTCCATTCTGTGCTATATAACTGTTAACATTTGAATCTGATGATTGCATATAGCGCTGTCTGATTTAGTGTGCGCAAGAACATGCAGGTGGCCAGTTGCTGAGTGCTACAACGCACATTTTAAAAAAAGAAAGAGACAAATATATGTGATGTTTTGAAGAAATCATTTTATGACGCGAATAGTACCAATCAGAAAACATCGTCGAAGTAATGCAATATTATTTGAAAACGAACAGCGTCAGGTTGGGTGTGAAGTTATACTGGCGCTGTTTGAGTCAGATCAGAAGCTGAATAAGCTGAAACAGCTCCTGTTCTGACTCTAAGTAAAAAAGCATGAATTAATCAACAGAAATAACCGCGATTGACATTTTAAAGTTAACGATTTACAGTGCATACCAATTTATAAATTCAATGTCCGTTTGAGGAAAAAAAAAACACTTTCTTCAAAGCTGGGAATCGAACCTCGCGTCTCTGTGGCACAGTAAGGCAGTGGTGCTCCAAGTCAGCAAACCGTCCTTATAACTTATTTTTTCAAGATCCATAACACACAGACAGACAGAGCACTGCGTAATACAGAGACAGACAGGCAGAGATATACAAATAAACAGGGAAGGCACATGTACTGAAAGAAAAAAAAAATCAACATGTGCGTTGTTTCTGCAGCACTGAATGAGCTCACCCGCTCTAGCATCACCCCTCCCCCGATCTGGCTCTCTAAGTAACAGCACAAGTACAGTTGTTCATGTTAATTGCAGTCTCAATTGTTAAAAAAAATATTTTAAAAGGAGCATCCCACATGAAAATATAACGATCTCATTAACTGACAGTGCATACCAATTTACAAATTTTATGTCCGTTTGAGGTTAAAAAGAAAAAAAAGAAGTAACACTTTATCCCCAGCGGGGAATTGAACTCATGTTTGTGAGGCAGAGAAAAGCTACTCGGTCTGAGAGGCAAATCTTAGCGCGCTACGCCACGGAAGCTGTTATATGATGTGTGAAGCTTTTGTGGAAGTGTTTATTTGATCTTAGGAACTCGCGCTTTACACATTCTATAGTTTATGGCCTACATTTTGTAACATTTTATTACTAAAATATGAAAAAGTTTCTGTTTTAGCAATGTGTTTACACAGATTAGTGTAGAAACGGAACACGCATGAAATGCATGTATACCAAATAGCGATCTATTATTTCTATTCTAAAACTCCAGCAGTTCAGTCACTCCCAGGTAATCAAACAAGCCATGAGCTGGGAAAACTTAGTGAACGTTCTGCGACGGTGGGGGATGGAATAGCCGGCTGCTCGCTGCTCCTCTTAATCGGCACATTTAGAAGACAAAAGAGAGGTGAGAACGGTTTTAAGGTGGGCCGGATGTACGAGTTTTTTCGTAGACTCTGGTAGTTCTAGTGTTAATTAATTAAAAAGTAAGACTGAATTTCAAAATCAGGTGATTTATCAGCATCACATTACTGTATACATGCATTTTGCCAGGTTCTGGAAGTACACTACATTTACTTTATACAGACCAAACATAAAATGTATCAAGAAGAAAATAAGTAACAGTAATGATAAAGCTAGATAGCCTTAAACTGCTGCTGAAACTAGTTATCCACATATAATCAAGACTTACTACCATTTCAATGTGCTCACCTTTGATATTCTTGTCATCCACCCTCTACAGGTACTCTTTATAAAAGAATTGCTCGCCTACCTGTAGACAGTGTGGCATTTCATAACCTGAACTATCTGCTGACATTGTAAAGACAGAAAAACATCAGATTGCATCCTTGAACTGTGAACCTAAGTAATTGCAGGTTTAATATGACATTGTATTGAAAATGCACAATATACTTCATTCTTCAGTAAAATTAGGGGGCTCCACCCCCGGGTTTGGTTAACCAGATATACAATTTAAAGAGAGAGTTATTTTCATGGGAATTGTTACATACTCTTTCGCTTCTATGTTGCATCGCTTCTCCGTGATCATAAATATACACCTGACTGAATTGTGGTTTCTTCGAAATTAAACTTGTCGTAGCTTTAATTGTTGCGGACCACAGATTCTCATAGCATATGGTCCATTATTGTGTAAATCTACGTTTTGAGCATTGACTGATGCAAAAAGATTATTGTAGACTTGAATATTTTGCCTGTAGTGTTTGTGGATTTCACTTTCACCAAACAACAAATCTTTTAATTCTCACGGATACGCCTCTTCATTGGGAGGCAGCACTACTTTTCCCTGATAGCAACACAAATTACACAATCTACAAGTCTTCGACTTAAACTTTAAAGCCTTACAATATCTACATACTTCTGACATATCACCTATGTCCATATGTTCAATCTCTTTTTGCTGTTCTGTTATCTCACCGAGTAATAATTTTCGTTTGTTTGTGCTAATGCGATCTTTACTTTTTTTTTTTTTTTTGATACTTTCAAATTTTACTACTTTCATATGTTTTAACTTGCTCTGCATGTGTATTGTGCTGTTTTTTTTTTTTTTCCAGCCTTTCGAATTCCACTAATCTCTAACCAGCTCTGCATGTGTATTGCACCAACATTTTTGAACGTCTTTATGAAGTTTTTTATTATGACCCCGATTGGACCTACGAGGTTTTCAATTCCACTTCATCCGGGCTGATTATTAATTTCCTTATTTTCAGAATTTGCACATAGATTATTATTGTTCTTTTTTGCCTTCTTTTCTCTCCAACGCTTTTGGGTCTCTTTTAGACGCGCTGCTCTTCTTTGCTTAGTCGTTGACGTGCCGTCTAGAACATATAAAATTTTTAAGAGCTGAGAGCACATGAAGTGTGTCTGCCAAAAGCATTCCAACAACTGAGAGGTTACATGTCCGTGATCTTGTTTTAAATTGGTTGTTCTAGCGGGGTGTCAAAGTGTCTTTCTGAGAAGGTCACATCTCGGCCCAAGATTTTTTTATATAATAGAGAGATATCTCTGCAATGACCTCCATTTTGTCACTCCACAGCCCTATTATCACTGTATTAATTAATGCACTGTAAAACAGCATGAATGCACAAATCTGTTGTTCTGGTGTACTCCATTATACAGCAGATGATAGTGTACAACAACTTTAAATATGTGATATGTGATGGAAAAGGGCGGTCATTACTCGTTGATCATTTTCATACAGCACCTATAAAAAATTATTCACTCCCCTGGAAGTTTTCACTTTTTATTGTTATATGACACTGAATCACAAATAATGTAATTTGGTTTTTGACACCGATCAACAGAAAACGTTTCTTTAATGTCAAAGTGAAAAAGATCTTTGTAATATGATCTGATTTAATTACAAATGTAAAATACAAAATAATCAATCATATAGGTATTTAACCCCTTTAATGTGACAAACCTAAATCATCAGTGACACAGCTGATTGGTTTTATAAGTTATAGAATTAGTTAAATGAAGATTACTTGTTTGTATTCAAAGGATTTTAGTTGATTGTAGTAAAAATGCACCTTATCTGGAAGATCCAACTGTAGGTAAAATTCCATTACAACGAACTGCCAGGGACCTAAAAAATATTTTGTTGTAATGAAAATTTCATAGTAATGAGATTCAGTATTTGTCACTATAGTGTTTTCTTTAACTTGCATCCAGGTGTTTACAATCATTTCAATAGCTTCTTTTGCTTTAATTTTAATCTTGTCCTCTCTACAGTTTAAGCTGACGAGAATGTTTCTCAGCATTTCCTTGCAGTAATACACTTTCAGGGTGCCAATGATGCCCAAATGCAATGCTATGCAATTGGGTGGGAGGAATTCAACGCAAACATTATCTAAATATGGAAGCACGTTGTGGGCAGCAAGCACAGTTATCAATCAGAAGCCGAATCATCCTTCTTCTTCATATTGTGAGGTTTCTGAACTCTTTTGGGATCCCCCACCCAACGGGAACAACACGTTGGAGTGAGTTCTGAAGCGCAATTGCCGCGTCTGTGGAAGATTGTTTGTCCGTTGCCGGGGCAGGGCAACAGCAGGCTCACAGTGCTGCAGTGAAGTGCCACAGAAGCAAATCACAAAAGATCGTGGTCACGCTATAAGTCCCTGTCTTGCACCCTAAAACACAAGGCTGAGTCTCAGCACATTAGCAAAACCAGCTTTATTCAGGAACATCACGGTTATTTATTGTAGCGGGATTTACCACTCTCCTATACACAGGCACAGCAGTCAGGCAGAGTTGTGGCTAGGTTAGTGGCCAAGTAATACTGTTCCCTGCATTTACAATGTTCCTTGCATCACCCATCGAGATCTTTTCTGTTTTCTTTGGTGAACAGCCACAGCAGAGCTGTGAGCCTGTTGTTGCCCCGGCAACAGATAAACAGTCTTCCAGAGACGTGGTGATCACACTTCAGGAACGCTGTTTGGCGTGTTGTCCAGTTACAGGAGGTCCCAAGAGAGTTCGATGGCGAAATTACAAATTCACTGGCAACGTCTTTTTTCTTTTTGCTGGAATCGAGAGCCAGAAACAATTAAAGTTTTTTTTCTAACATGTGCTGCTGTTGTTTTCTCGTGTCTGCCGTTTCTATAAGAGGGTGACAATGAGTTAAATTCCAATGGATGTTTTTCAAATGTTGACAAGCAATAAGCAAAAGGTATCACTGAAAACCACAGAAAACAAAAACAGCAAAAAAACAGTACGAGGAAAGTTTGAATAAAGAAAAATGAATTTACAATGTTTCTGTTTGGGGATCGTTGTGCACAACTGAGCTGCGACCACAGAACTAACTGCTCTGTGGATGATTAATTCTGGCATTTCAAGGTCTTTTGGGCACTTTGTTGTAATGAAAGTATCTGCTGAATGTATTTCATAGTAACGCGATTTCTGTAGACTCATGTCATATAGGGAAACTGTCGGGACCATGAAAATTTTGTTGTAATGGAATTTGACCTGTAGTTGTAACTTACACAATGAAGATAAATAACATTCCAAGCAACTCCATGAAAAGGTGGATAGAGGCAAGAAAATATCCAAGTTACTTAATATCACTTGGGGCATAGTTAAATCAGTCATTAAGGTATGAAAGAGTATGGCACAGTTGAAAATCTTCCCAGAGCACGCTGTCCACAAAAAATGAGTGATCATTAAAGAGGGAGACTAGTGATAGAGGCCACTAAGAGATCTGTGATAGCTCTGGACCACTGTTGCTGTACCAATTTGTTGCTCACCTTTTGATCCATGTTTAAGTCTAAAATCACCGGCACATAATAAGCCATGCAGGGGTGCTGGTTCTTCTCCCACTTCACACTCTGCAGTGAATCTTTTTAGAAAATGCTGCAGATGATAGTTAAATAAGGGTAAAGAGATACCATCATCTACACGCAGTAAAGATGCAGCTCTCAAACTTTAATATGTATTCCAGGAAATTGCTAGATGGAGAACTTCTGGCTGCTTTGTCTTTTACATCTTATTACTAAATAAGGAGCCATTAACACACTGAATGCAGCTGTTTAAGATTGAAATAAGCAATTAAGGGCGGGGAGACTTAACAAGCGAGACCACTAAAATGAAGCATCAAACTATCACTTAAGCAATAAGTGTTTCATCAGCAATAATTGATTGCTCATTAAGAAACTGGGTTGGAACAAAAACCTGCAACCACTGCGGCTCTCCAGGACTGACGTTGCCTACCCCTGGTCTAGTGGTACTGTCACTAACTTCTACATGATATCGAAGAGGTGTATTAAGCAAGACTCCCCAACAATATTGAGATGCTCTCTACATCTCAAGATTAATCTCATCTTAACACTAGAATTACCAGAGTCTACGAAAAAAACTCGTAGATCCGGCCCACCTTAAAACTGTTCTCGCCTCTCTTTTGTCTTCTAAATGTGCCGATTAAGACGAGCAGCAAGCAGCCGACTATTTCATCCCCCACCATCGCAGAACGTTCACTAAGTTTTCCCAGCTCATGCCTTGTTTGATTATCTGGGAGTGACTGAACTGCTGGAGTTTTACAGTGGAAATAATAGATCGTTATTTGGAACACATGCATTTCATGCGTGTTCCGTTTCTACAGTAATCTGTGTAAACACATTGTTAAAACAGAATTTTTTTCATATTGTAGTAATAAATGTTACAAAATGTAGGCATAAACTACAGAATATGTGAAGCCTGACATCCAAACATCAAATAAACACTTTCACAAAAGGTTCAAGGATGATGTAACGCCTTCCGTGGCGTAACTCTAAGATTTGCAGAATCAGAGCACTGCAGCCTTGCCGTGCCTTAGAGACCCAAGTTCAATTCCCTGCTGGGGAGGAAATGTTTTTTTTTTTTCTTTGTAACCTCAAACGGACATAAAATTTATAAATTGGTATGCACTGTAAATCGTTAAGTTTAAAATGTCGATCGCGGTTATTTCTGTTGATTAATTCATGCTTTTTTACTTAGAGTCAGAACAGGAGCTTATTCAGGTTATTCAGCTTCTGATCTGACTCTAACAGCGCCACAGTATAAATTCACACCTGATCTGACGCTGTTCGTTTTCAAATAATACTGCATTCAACGATGTTTTCTGATTGGTATTATTTGCGTCATAAAATGATTTCATCAAAACGTCACATATATTTGTCTCTTTCTTTTTTTAAAATGTGTGTTGATCACCACCAGCATGTTGTAGCACACAGCAACTGTCCACCTGCATGTTCTTGCACGCACTGAATAAGACAGCGCTATATGCAATCATCAGATTCAAATGTTAACAGTTCACACACACACGCAAGGATCGTCTTTCTTACATTTACAACGTGTGTACCTGTTACAATGTACTCACTTCTCTCTATGCTGTGGTTTCTATTACACACCTGAAAGAAAGACAGTATATGTGAACACATCATCGCACTAATGCAATATTATTTGAAAACAAACAGCGTCAGATTGGGTTTGAATTTATGCTGGAACTGGAAATTCTCTAATGTGGAATCAGTTCTGTATGGTTGTGGGTGTGAGTGGTGGACATAGCTGGGAATTACTGTTAATGTGCGTGGTGTTTTGAGATAATGAATAGACCTGCAAATTACAAGTGCTTGGTCAGTGTAATAGGAACCATAGCACAGAGAGGTGTGTACACTGCAGCAAGTACACATGTCGTAAATGTAGGAAGGGCACTCCTTGGGTGAGCTATAGCGCGTCTTTATGTGAAAACAGCAGTGTCAGATGGGGAGTGTCTGATGATTGCATATAGCGCTGAAGTTACTGCTCTTTACAATGCTTTCCTCTGCATGTCCTGGAGTACAAAAAGAAAAGATACAGCAACATGTGGGGACTGGCAAGATTAGGAAAAAAAACACGCGGTCGTATGTATCGCGATACACTGCAGAGCTATAGCGCGTCTTTGTGAAAACAGGAGTGTCAGATGGGGTAGGGAAGGATCCTGAATGCGACTGAGAGAATGAAAAGTGAATTAAAAAAAAAAAACCAAAGCTAACCTTTACAAATATCATAAATTACACCGGCTGTTACAGACTGAAATCAAATGTATCTTTTTATTCTAAAATAGTAAAAAAAAAAAGAGCAGTTCACTTCTCAAAAGGAAGTCGAGCAGGATCGAACTCATGACCTCTTGATTCCCAGTCAGCAACTGATACTGTTGCGCCACGACAGCAGTCGTAGTAAATGAATGTCAATGTCGCAGTTGTTGGCAGTTATATTTTTGAATAAAAGCGCACTTGTTCTGTTATATTTGTACCTTTCGTGAAAGTGTTTCTTTGATATTTGGACTTCAGGCTTCATACATTATATAGTTTATGCCTACATTTTGTCATTTACTACTAGAATATGAAAAACGTTTCTGTTTTAAAAATGTGTTTTCACAGGTTATTGTAGAAACAGAACACACATGAAATGCATGTATTCCAAATAGCAATCTATTATTTCCACTCTAAAAGTCCACTTCACTCCCAGATAATCAATCAAGGCATGAGCTGGTGCACGTTCTAAGTCGGTGGGGGGATGGAATAGCCAGCTGCTTGGAGCTTGTCTTTATCTGCACATTTAGAAGACAAAAGACAATGGCGGAGAGGTGCAAACGGATTTAAGAAGCGATTTAAGGTGGGACGGATCTACGAGTTTTTTTGTAGGCTCTGGTAATTCTAGTGTTAATCACTGCAGTGACACCAACCACAGAAATTGTTTCTGTCCTAACTGATGTATATGGCACTGATTGTAAGGAGAAAATGTCCACTGACTTCACACGTTTCTCAGAATGTTTCTGTTCACCTGATATTCTTACCAGTTGCTTTGCTACTTATATGTCTCTCAAATATGTTTTGCACTTTTTGGATTCACCAAACCACTTCACAACCTGTGCCTTCTCTTTGACCACTGTTACTTTTTCAACCCAAATGTCCTTCTCTCAATGACATTGCATGGACGGCTTCCTTCAGCTTCAGCAGTTGCCTCCACTAAGGTCATGATATGGGTTTACTAAAGTTCCATGCTTCAGTCCTCCCCTGAGATACAGGAGAACCTTGTCTTGCGGTTAATGTAAAATGTACTAAAAGTGGAGGCCTCTACTAGGTGTCCCTGGATACCTTCTACTACCCAGAGGAGCCTTGCAGTCTCCCAGATCTGTGAAGTCCTAGACTTTTGGGCCAATTCACCACCAAGCTGTAATCAGCTGATAAATTAGCACTTTATTTTCCAGAGTTTCTAGAATGTATAGCTTCACATCTACAGTATAGAATCAGTTACTGAATTTAAGTTTATGGTGCAGTGGTGAACATATTTGGTGGGTAGCAAAAAATACAGAAAATCACTATTCTTATTCAAATCAGCCAAACCATTAATCTCACTCTACAATATTGATTTTTCCAAATGAGGGGCTACTTGTACAATCACCTTGGTTTAGGTAGCTTTTAGGGAGTCCTGAATAAAAAATAATGTAAAATGAAATAATTGAGAAACGGATGTAATGTAGAGTACCTGTTTTCTGAAGGAATTTTAAACAAACCGCAGAATGACATAAATAGCAGCTGGTTTCAGATTTAGCTAAATGAATACTAGGCTGCTGCTTCTGGAAAAAAGGTTTATCTTAACCTATAATATTGTTTTACCTTATGGATGTTTTCTTACGTACCCATACATTCATTTACTTAGTACAGTTTTTAGAGCTATTGAAATGTAGAGGTTATCTTCATAGGATCAGCCACAAGATCCACACCAACCCTGGATGTGACACCAGTCCATTGCAGCTCACACACACAACTACACTCACTGATATCATGCCGGGTTGGAAGACAAACCAAGCCCATGTCTCGCTGAAGTGAGAGAAAAACTGGAGTACCCATAAGAATATCCATGCAGCCATGGACAGAATGTGTAAACTGCATACACACAGTGACCAAACCCAAGCCTTTTTAAGACTAGTTTCTTATGAGGCCGCAGAGGAAGCTGCCATGCGTCCAGTGTTTTTATACCTTAATCATTTGATATGTCAATATAAGTAACCCACTGATATCATGCCGGGTTGGAAGACAAACCAAGCCCATGTCTCGCTGAAGTGAGAGAAAAACTGGAGTACCCATAAGAATATCCATGCAGCCATGGACAGAATGTGTAAACTGCATACACACTGTGACCAAACCCAAGCCTTTTTAAGACTAGTTTCTTATGAGGCCGCAGAGGAAGCTGCCATGTGTCCAGTGTTTTTATACCTTAATCATTTGATATGTCAATATAATTAACCCAGTAGGATAATGCAGCAGAGTATTATTTTTTTTTTATTTGCAAAAGATACTGTATCATTTCTGACTGTTACTCAGTTACTTCCAGAATTATAGTTTTTTTTCTTAGTAATGAAATTGTCCTAGAATTTAAGAGCAAATTTAATGTAACCTTACATAGAGACATTTAGTATCATTTAATTTTGATGTTATGAATGCATTCTACCAGGCTGAATGAACAATACTAAGCATCTCTTAAACAGTTTGCACAAAGCCAACCATTTGGGATGCAAACATACATTGCATAGTGAGTGGCAGCCTTTTCAGCAGCTCTATCTATCTATCTATCTATCTATCTATCTATCTATCTATCTATCTATCTATCTATCTATCTATCTGTCTGTCTGTCTGTCTGTCTGTCTGTCTGTCTGTCTGTCTGTCTGTCTGTCTGTCTGTCTGTCTGTCTGTCTGTCTGTCTGTCTGTCTATCTATCTATCTATCTAATCCTTTGGTTTCTGACTAAACAAATAAATCTCCTCTCTAGCTTCAGTCGTCTAAGCTGTTTTCCAGTGCAGATACAACTGACACAGATGTGGGATATATAGGGATTACTAGAGGAGGGTTTTGAGATTTTAATTTTTTAGAAGGTTCCTACATTAATGCTATGGTAACCATCATCATTCATGTTCTTGAATTTATAGCCTTTAAACTTATGTCTGTTAAATGTAATTCAGTAAAGCTTATTTAAAGTAGCAAGACTTATACAGCAAGATTATAGAATAAGTATCTACATGTGTGGAAAACCTGTCATATTTAAAATACTTACATAATATGTTAATTCAAAATACTAAACCTATCAACTTTCTGACCTGCTTTTTCAGATCAGGGACTGCATTGTGGAAGCAGCTTTGGAAAGAACGTCTGTCACAATGCACACTTGCAAACGTAGTGGGCTAATTTTACATGCATAAAATACATGTCTGTAGAATATGGGAGGAAACTCCAAGCAGAGAAAGCCAACTTTACAGAAGCAGAATCCAGGCTGGGATTTGAACCCAAAACTCAAGAGCTGTGAGGTAACAAAACTTACCACTGCTCTGCTTCTAAAAAGATTAGTGCTCATTTATTTAGAAAAAGTAAGGCATATTTCATCCATAGCTTCCATTTCATGATTTGTTTACTAGTGTGTCTGCTGTAGATTTGTGGATCTTTAAAAAGATGTCTCTATTTTCACATTTCCTGATCTGAGTTTCCACTTTATATTTTGTTATCATAATTGATATTTTAATTTTTATTTTGCTTAATCTTGCAAATTAGAGTTGTTTACTATGTTTAATTCTGAATTGATTAATCCACCAAACCAAAAATTTCATTATATCAAGTAAAATCAATTGATGGTACCAGTTTTTTAAATAGTTATTCATCAGTACTCCTCACTTCACTTTTTGTCCATAACTAGTTTTTGGACTATGGGAACTTTTTCAATGTTAGCAGCCTTGTTATATGCAGTTCATTTTTCATTTGGTTAAAAATAGAATCAGTCAATTGTTAAGAATCTTCAGCAAGGAAACTGAATTTAAAAACGCGTCCTGTCTGAATAAATGTGCACTTATAGCATAATGCAGACAAAGAGCTGTGGCAAGGCATCTTTAATTAAATGAAATATTTCTTTATCAGCAGTTATGGGTTTCAGATTAAAACGAACAGCTACTGTAGCTGGTATAGGTGTGGAGCCCATCTACAGTGCATCCGGAAAGTATTCACAGCGCATCACTTTTTCCACATTTTGTTATGTTACAGCCTTATTCCAAAATGGATTAAATTCGTTTTTTTCCTCAGAATTCTACACACAACACCCCATAATAACAACGTGAAAAAAGTTTACTTGAGGTTTTTGCAAATTTAATAAAAATAAAAAAAATGAGAAATCACATGTACATAAGTATTCACAGCCTTTGCTCAATACTTTGTCGATGCACCTTTGGCAGCAATTACAGCCTCAAGTCTTTTTGAATATGATGCCACAAGCTTGGCACACCTATCCTTGGCCAGTTTTGCCCATTCCTCTTTGCAGCACCTCTCAAGCTCCATCAGGTTGGATGGGAAGCGTCGGTGCACAACCATTTCAAGATCTCTCCAGAGATGTTCAATCGGATTCAAGTCTGGGCTCTGGCTGGGCCACTCAAGGACATTCACAGAGTTGTCCTAAAGCCACTCCTTTGATATCTTGACTGTGTGCTTAGGGTCGTTGTCCTGCTGAAAGATGAACCGTCGCCCCAGTCTGAGGTCAAGAGCGCTCTGGAGCAGGTTTTCATCCAGGATGTCTCTGTACATTGCTGCAGTCATCTTTCCCTTTATCCTGACTAGTCTCCCAGTTCCTGCTGCTGAGAAACACCCCCACAGCATGATGCTGCCACCACCATGCTTCACTATAGGGATGGTATTGGCCTGGTGATGAGCGGTGCCTGGTTTCCTCCAAATGTGACACCTGGCATTCACACCAAAGAGTTCAATCTTTGTCTCATCAGACCAGAGAATTTTCTCATGGTCTGAGAGTCCTTCAGGTGCCTTTTGACAAAATCCAGGCAGGCTGCCATGTGCCTTTTACTAAGGAGTGGCTTCCGTCTGGCCACTCTACCATACAGGCCTGATTGGTGGATTGCTGCAGAGATGGTTGTCCTTCTGGAAGGTTCTCCTCTCTCCACAGAGGACTTCTAGAGCTCTGACAGACTGACCTTTGGGTTCTTGGTCACCTCCCTGACTAAGGCCCTTCTCCCCCAATCACTCAGTTTAGATGGCCGGTCAGCTCTAGGAAAAGTTCTGGTGGTTTCGAACTTCTTCCACTTATGGATGATGGAGGCCACTGTGCTCATTGGGACCTGCAAAACAGCAGAAATTTTTCTGTAACCTTCCCCAGATTTGTGCCTTGAGACAATCCTGTCTTGGAGGGCTACAGACAATTCCTTTGACTTCATGCTTTGTTTGTGCTCTGACATGAACTGTCAACTGTGGGACCTTATATAGACAGGTGTGTGCCTTTCCAAATCATGTCCAATCAACTGAATTTACCACAGGTGGACTCCAATTAAGCTGCAGAAACATCTCAAGGATGATCAGGGGAAACAGGATGCACCTGAGCTCAATTTTGAGTTTCATGGCAAAGGCTGTGAATTCTTATGTACATGTGCTTTCTCAATTTTTTTATTTTTAATAAATTTGCAAAAATCTCAAGTAAACTTTTTTCACGTTGTCATTATGGGATGTTGTGTGTAGAATTCTGAGGAAAAAAATGAATTTAATCCATTTTGGAATAAGGCTGTAACATAACAAAATGTGGAAAAAGTGATGCGCTGTATATGAAGTCTGTTTCTACATATAAGAACATGACTATCAATCATCAAGGTGTTACCCTGTCCTATGATAATTTAACAATATGACAAAAACAGCATAGTAGATTTTACTTTGTTATTTTTAGCCATTGTTTTTTATTTTATTTCAAAAAAGTAACATAAAATTTGCAAAACTAATACAACAAATAACTTCAAAATCAATCAGGAAGGAACACCAGAAACAAACAGAAAATAACAAAACAAATTTATTATTGTTGATTCTCTTAAAATGGAAATATAGATAAGTACTGTATAAAAATCTACATATGCCAGACACTGCTAATCAAGTTAACTTGATCATTTCATGATGAAAACCTGATGCCACACCTGCCGTCAGGTATACAGTTTATAGTAACACTATGCCAAGGATAAAGGACTTTCTCTAACGATTGCTGCTTTTCAGTTTGGGAAGGGAAGCTATTTTTAACAATTTCTGTATTGAGAAAGAATTATTTACAAATATGAAAAATATGGCTTTCATAGAAGGATAGATAGGAAAAAGTCACCATCTCCGAAAAGAACATGGCAGCATGGCTTAGGGTAGTAAAGTTCCTTCTTACTTCTTGGACATGGTCCTCGGGGCAGACAAGACTAAACCATAGTTGTTTGGACACTGTGCAGCACACTAGTTTAGTGAAATCCAAGCACAAAATATTATTACAAGAATCTCAGGCCAACCATGTAGACACTTGGTAGATGAGATGGGATATTTTGTCCACAATGAAGTCCTTTCTACACCTAAGCATCCTACGGGAAAGTATGAGGACATATAACAGCTATAACTTGGGCACACTTATTACTGGGATTCTCCTATGTTGTGCAATTTATTTCTGTCTTCTTCATAGACCAGATTAAAGAGTGTGCTTGGCCCTAGAGTTCAGAGCCATTTCAGACCAGGGAAAGCTTTTAAATGTGTGCTAACTCTCAGCTTTACTTTTATTCTGTTTGACTCTTTCAGATTACTTTTGCTTTGTGTATGTTATTTCTAGAATGGTGGTAACTGTCCTTGTGCTCATATAGCCCATTTTGATTTAACTGGAGGATGGTTTGCCCATCAGTCCTTCCAAAGTTAAACCTTCCTTTGCAATCTTTGACTTGACTTCTTGACTTCTTTTTTGCATTGGATAAAACTGGTTCTTTTTAACAAGCATTAAATGTTAGCTTGATCAACTAAGTCTTATCATTCTTTTGCTACATTTTAGAAAAATAACCTTATATATATATATATATATATATATATATATATATTTCGCTAATATAAAAAAAAATCTTGGAAGGGAGACGAGACATGATCTTCTTGGAAGACAATTTGACGTCCTGCGAGACAAGTCGGTGAGACAACATTTAAAACAAGTTCACGGACATCTAACCTAGCAATTGTTGGAATGCTTTTGGCAGACACGCTTCATTTGCTCCCAGCTCTTAAAACAACGACAAGCAACAAGCAGAACACGCAGCTCACCAGCAGCAGCAAGCCAACAGATGATCCGACCACTTCTCCTTAGCATGCATTCAGCCAAACCCCACCTCCCTTCCCCCTACCCCCCTTCGAGACGCGAAGTGGCAAAAGGACAGCTGCTGTACAGGCTTTGAAATGATCGACGTGCAGTGCGACAAGCAGAATGCGCAGCTCGCCAGCATCAGCATGAACCCAGCAGATGATCCAACCACTTCTCTTTAGCTTGTGTTAAGCCTCCCTCCCTCCCTTCACAACGTGAGCGGAAGAGACACAAAGTGGCAAAAGGACAGCTGCTGTACAGGCTTTTAAATGATTGACACGCAGCGCGACAAGCAGAATGCACAGCTCGCCAGCAGATGATCCAACCACCTCTCGTTAGCGTGTGTTCAGACACCCACCCCCCTTCCCCCTTTGCAACGCTAGCAGCGTTATATGACCTGCGAGATAGAGATTTAACCACGCCCAGGGCCAGAAATAAAGGACAAGTACAGTATTGGTTTTACAAAAGTTTTAAAGTAAAAGTGAAAATAATGCATATGTAACAATTCCCATGAAAATAACAATCTCTTTAAATTGTATATCCGGTAAACCACACCCAGGGGTGGGCGAGCGAAGCGGGCAGGGGGCAGGAGCCCCCTAGTAAATATATATGTACATTTTTAACCGCGATTCATCGTAGACAATCACAACAGTCATATTATATGCAAAATTCAATAATAAACTCAAAAGTAGTGTATTTGCATTGCAAACATTTTAAACAAATAAGGTGCTTTTTAACAGCAGTATTCCCTTTACATAGTAGCAGTTAAAATATTTCTTGTAAATCTCAACTTTACATTAATGTAATCAGATCAAATATAAAACCAAAGCTATTTGCCACTGCCAGGGCATTAACATTTTATCTAGTTTGTTATAGAAAAACAAGTTACCCTCAGAGTCCAGGGCCACGATTACAACATTATAACAGGCACCTTCCGAGCAACTGTAAGTTTTTATCTGAACAGATACCATCAGAAACATTTTCTTTTATAAGGGAGCAGCATAAACAGTCTATGTTCAGTAGCAACTCTTTGAGGACTAATATTTTTTCCAAAAAAGCACACAAAGCAATGGTTTCACGCATTAATCAACATAAAATGTCTGTTGCTGCCTGTTTTGTCTGCTGTCGGCGCCTGTTTGCAGCAGCAGCAGCAGTGGCTTGACGGCCAGCAGGAATGCACGGTGGGCTGGCTGCCTGGCTGTCTTTGTGAGACAGGTGCGTGGGGGTGGGAGTTACAGTGAGACGTAATATGGTGTGTACCTTGTGTCATCGTGTCTGTCCTCACAGGCGAACGTTGCCATAGGTGCATCAGCTACATGAACATGTTCAGCACCATGATCAGCTCTGGACTGATCAATTGATGCCAGTACCTCACTTTCATTTTCGATCTATATCTCCAGATCACTTGCATCAAAATCGGAGTCCGACAAGTCACAGTTTGATTCAGCGATAATACAAAAAAAGTCATCCACGGATTATTTTGCTTTGAGCATTCACTTTGGTATCTCTCCATATGCCATTTTAGAAGCTGTTTGCTCTTCATTACTCATGCACGTGCAGGGAATCGACGTCAAATCAACAAAGCTAGCAAAAGTGTATTGAAAAGCTCTGTAACAAGAAGATCACTGATCTCTATTGATCGCTAGCGAGACTGAGGCTTTCAAAATAATAATAATAACAAAAACTGTGTTAACACGCGATAAAATAATTGTCGCCGCTAATTAATTAATGCGTAAACGCGAGAATAACACGTTAACTTGCCCAGCCCTAATATATGTATAAATATATATATATATGTATAAATATATATATATATATATATATATATATATATATATATATATATATATATATATATATATAAATATATAAATATATAAATAAAATTTGGCCTGTGTTTTAAACTTGTCCATACTGCAGACCCATGGCAGAAGGCTTCCATAAAAAAAAGTCCTATTCCATCAGCTTGACAGAAGTTAGATCAGGCTTTAGTTCTGACTGGTTATTGTTAAGCTGTAAATTTCTATCTTGCAGATGTACAGTCTGGCAGGAACACCTGGTAAGGCACTAAGAAACAGGGCAGTGCCTCCGTGGTCCTTTTCACTGGCAACAGATTAAAACAACTTGGATTATAGGGTTATTAATTATCTTGTTTTTAAAACTAAAATGAAAATTGAAACATACTGTAAATGTATAGATAATAATAATAATAAAAACACAGTAACGAATTCAGAGGTGTGAGAGACAGAGTTACGGAATTAGCTTCTTAATGTCAGTTGCTAGTGAGTGACCCTAAATAGGACCATTGTTATCTTCAGGGCATTTGTTTCAGATGTTTCTGTGCACATCTTAAGCTCCCTGCAGCTTGTCCCTTGTCCCTTTATGCATGCCGCCCAGCCTTGCTTTCCCTGGAGTAAGAGGCAACTCACATACTACACTTTTCCCCCAGCTCTCAGCAAGCTGATGCAAGTGCATGGTCCAACCTTAGGCTCTCCAGCGGCGACACCTCCAAACTGATGGGCTTAAGCAGCTAGGTGGCGCTTCTGATCGAAGTGCTCTTCTAAGTGCTGTGTCTGTGCCCCCTTGCCTGCATTTAAAGAATTAACTGTGTATTTTTCATCTTTATACATGAAAACTATTAGTTCTAGCAGTGACATTTTTTTTTATTAATTTCATTAATTCTCTTTCTGATCCTGCATTGTCCTATACAGGGTAGCATGTTCACTTTTGACCAGTTTGGAGTTGTCAATAAATCTAACCTGCATATCTTTAGGCAATGAGAGAAAATCAAAACCAAAGCAAAGAGAGAAAGCTTGTATGAATGCCCGATAATTGTACAATTTCCATATAAAAGTGCCCAGTTTGAGACCCAAAATATTGGAGCTTTGAGGCATCAGACAAAAAATAAAAGAGAATAAAGTAACTTATTGACTAAACTGTGCAAAAAATGAAAAAACCAAAACTAACGTTTAGTTCAGTACTTGATGTGGCAAAAAGCTGGAATGTTAGGAAACATTCTCAATAGTTTATAAAGTAAAATTAAAACATTACTGTTATAACTGACTAGTCAATTTAAATATATAATTGAGTACCTTTATGATTATGTTTACTTTTTTCCTTGTATTAATGAATCAACATTATTACAGTAATGTACAGTATTTCATTACAAATAAATTACAGTAAATTTATAAATGAAAATATTAACACTATTACTAATAATATCTGTGTTAAAGTAATGGTTACAAGAAAGTCATACTAGAGCTATGGGCCTCTGACCAGCCATCTAGGTGGCAAATGCATCAATTTGAAGTGACAATTATGTTTCAGTCTTATGTTTGGTCCTTCATTTTCAAAGCCATTTACTCAGTTTGGCAATTACAGTGCGCCAGCGTCTTTCCCAGTAGTACTAGTCACAGTGCAAGAAGCAGCCTAGTAAAGGATGTTTGTCCATCACAAAGTACACTCACAAACACATCCACATTCGTTCATACAGGGATTAATGTTTTATATCTCTCTGACACTGAATTGGATTAAGCAGGTTTGAGAATATTGTATATGAAAGAGGACGCAAAAAATTCCTAGAACTGTTTAAATAAATTATCATGTAACTTACAGCAATTCCCTTTTAGTCACTGTGGAAATACTCCTTTTGAGATGCACTTGTCCCAACATTTCTTCCATTCCTGAATGTGTTGTCTTCCCTTTATTGACAAATTTAATTTCAGGAACAAAAAGAAGTCACAGGGAATGAGATCTGGTGAGTACAAGAGGTTTCAAGCAGCAACCACATTATTTTTGGCCAAAGACTCTTTGGCTGACAACGCGATGTGTGCAGGTGCGCTGTCATGGTGCAGCAGTGTGTTTAGGTGCTTCATCACTGTGGAAAATGCAGCTTCAGGCAGGTTACCTCCCTGGACACTTTTCTTTAGTTGCTTTCCTACTGGTGCCCCAGCAGTTCAGTCTAATGTTGCTTATTAACAAACCAGTCTATTCATTGGGAAAGTATGTATCAAGTCTGATAATGTCAAAAAACGTGATCATCATTGGTTTCAGGTTCGATATGACTCTACATACATTTTTCTGTTTGCAGAAAAAAAATCACTAGTGTCATGCTCATGATTGTAGAATAAATGTCAGAAATATGCATCATGATCAACTCAGCCCAGCTCAGTGCCACTTGGCTGTCTGATTAAAATGACTGTCGACACACGATACCTAGTGGCATAATTAATAACTACATCTTACTCCTGTGCTTTTGACTGATTCCGGGAAATTTTGCCCCCCCCCCCTTGTATAAACATATGCAGGTTTTACATCTATAGTTTAATATTAAACCATGTGCATGTAATGGCATATATAAAAATAAAGCTATTGATAGCAGTTCTACTTCTTTCTTCTTTTTTTTTGCTATTAAAAAGCTAGTGTAGGCTTCTCATCAGTGAATAGCTTATTTTCATATCTGTACAGTATCTATGGAAACTGGTGCTTTTTCTGTTCAAAGGGTTTAACTCAGCCTAAAGATGTTGCCATTTAGTTGTGAAGTGTACAACTCAATATTTCAAGGTGATTACAAAGATTACTCCAGATAACAATCTATAGCACATGTAATAATATAAACCATTCTAATATTGTGAAACCTTAATGCAACTCATGGTTGTTTTTGAGCCTGTCCAGTCAGCACTGTGTGAAGGGCAGGAAATAGCTCAGCCTGGGACACCATTCCATTGCTGGGTCCACTCATACCGCGGCCTGCACTCACAGTGGGAAAATCATCAATTCATGTTTGTGATATTAGGAGGAAAATGTATAATAATAATACATTTTATTTATATAGTGCTTTCTGATGGTGAAAACCTGGAAGAAAATCCACTGTGACAGTGGGAAGAACATGCATACTCCATTTGGACAATAACCAGGTGTGGCACTTATAAGTCTACTACACTGCCCATTGCACCATCCCACTTCAAAAGCTAGTACAGTAGATACATTTTTCTTTAAAAAAGTATGTATTGTACTATTAAAATACTTTTCTGTATTGAATAAGTTTTATATTAATTTGTTGATTTGTGCTAACTGTGCCACATAGCTCAGAAACAAATGTAGTAGAAAATGCTAGTTTGAACAATAATTTAAAAGGTAAAATATTTTTTCAGAGCAGTGCTTTTTTTATTTATTACTACAAAAATGCACTGAGACACAGTAGGCTTAGTCAAGTTGAGACACACACCTGTAAACCTTTCAGTATCAAGTGCCAGCTTGGTAGGTACTGCATGTGCTCATTGGAACACATGCACTGCGAAGTGAAATGTCCTGTGGGTGGATCATTTTCCTATGATGATGTGTTACAGAGGCATCCTTAAGTTGACATTTACATGCAACTGCAAGAGACCAAGCTAAAGAAAAGAATAAACATATGTCAGCTATAGTGGAGTCAGAAACATTGCCCTCTGTTTCCATAGCAGCATCATTGCTGGTTTTCCACTTAAAGTGCTTGCAAATGATAAATAATATAAGAATTGTGATTTAATACATCATGTGAACCCACTGTCTCCTGTATTTCACACTTTCAAAGTAGCAACTGTTGATTTTATTAGTCATCCTTTGGATCAAACAACTTTTTTTCATTTAAATCACACAGCTATAATTATTCTCATTAGCAGGCTTTTTTCATTTATTTTTATTTTTCTGGTCAAGGTGGACTGTTATCTGGAGGATATGTTTAAAGTCTGAAACAGCAGTGGATGGGAATTAAGAGACTGAGTTATTAGCCGTAAGACTCTGCTGCTTCCAAGTGTCTTAACACAAGAACCCTGCATTAAAACTGAGTGCAGTAGCTGAAGCTGTCAGTTTGAGCGGTCTGATATTTATAATTTCAACGTTTCCCTCATCCTTACTGCCTGTCATTTCAGCCAGCATCTCTCCCCTGGCTGGGGTTCAAGTTGGTGTTTCTTGTTTGTTTTGTGTTACTTTATGCCATTTATTTGTTAATATTTATTATGCACATTTTTCTCTATGTTCATTTATAAGTGAATGTGACCTTGATTATGTCACTTGTGTTTTGTGGGTAGCTCCACAAGGGGTGGGGCCACCGGCCAGTCACCTCCAGGAACAGGCCCTCCATTCTATTTAAGGGACGGCCTCCCATAGTTCCTGTGGTTTCATTAAATGCACTTGGAGTGGAGAGTGTTTTGGTGAATTTTGTGCTATTGCTTTGCTTTGTTTTTTTAAATTTCGACCCTGTGCTCTGCTTTTATCTTTACCTCTTGGGTTCTGTTTTTGTTATGGTGATTTTTGATATTTTTGAACCTCTGCTGTTTTTGATCACAATTTTTGGATTCCAGATTGGAACTTGTTTACTGTATATTGCCTTGCCATTCAGGCATCTCTTTGTGCTCTTTAGAGCTTTGTGCTTGCACAGCCAGTTTTGTTGAAATTAACCTTTATTTTAGAAAGATTTGCTGTCAACCATATGGATTTCTAGTTAGAGTTTTTTTACCGTTTTCTCCCCCACTAGTGGGCAAGTTTTTGAAAGTATTTTCTAACTGTGCTTTCGGGACTCCTCAGATCATGACACTGCTTAATTTCCTTTGCATTTGGAGCCTGCAGAATCCTTCCTATTCCCACTTTTCTGTTTCATGCTATGTAATTGAGTGAATATCAACTGTAGCAAAAAATGTACTGTATAACGTGCAAAGCATTTACTACTACTCATTCAAAAATCATATTTAGTAGGGAATTTGTATGTGATGCACTAGCCAATTGCTTGTGAAATAATATTAAAAAGGATACAGTATTTAAGTGTTTTGGGTTTCAGTGCACATTGAAATATATAAGCATTTGTCTTAGAAATGTCATTAAGATACTGCTGAAATGGTCAAGTAAACAATCAGAATGTTCTAGGGGGATGGTTCAAGAAACTGGCTGATGTAATGTTCTTTCATGCACCTAGAAAAACTTAGATCAATTGGCACATATACAGTTTTCATAATAGAATAAGACCTGAATTCAAGAGATACTGAAGAACAACATAATGCAGAAAGACTTTTATTATAGGGTGGTTTCCTGTTCCTAAAGGACCTCAAGTCTTTTAACAAATCAGAGTATGATACAGTATGTAAGCATTAATTCACACTGTTATGCAAATTCTGTTGTCTATTAATATAACCCTCTAACTGTATTTTGTATGTAATCAATGTGTTATTATTTTGACCATGCTGTAACAGACAACTGTGATGGATGATCCCTCTTCAGCCTGGTGTTACAAGAGTAATAAATGATGCAGATTGGCAAGCTTTTCTCCTACCTGATTACTGATTGAAAAAGGTTTAATCAAATTTGTCCTGGTAAAGGATATGTTTCCTTAATTATTATGTTTGATTTCTACCACATGCCATTAATTTCAACTTCTAAATGCATTTAAGTATGTCAAGTTATATTGTAAAAACTGTTGAGTTTAACTCAATGGATGTTATACTTAGACTATATACTACACTAGTAAGACCACAGCTGTGCAGTTCTAGTCACCACAGTACAAGAAAGACATTGCAGCACTTGAAGCTGTGCAGAGGAGAGCAACTAAAGTGCATCCCAGGACTTAAGGGCATATCGTGTTCTGCAGAGGAGACTTCTTGGGGACCTAATCCAAGATATCAGTATTGTCAAAGGCTAATATTAACAAAGTAGATCTAGCAGAATTTTTTCAATTTAATGGTGAATCACATACTTGAGGATACCAGTGAAATTAAGGTGAAGTACATTAAGATTAATAGATATTTACGATTGAGGCCAGGAAATACTTCTTTATGCAAAGAGTTGTGGAAATCTGGAACAAACTACCAAAACATGTAATTGAAGCAAAAACATTGACAACCTTTAAGAAGAATCTGGGTGAGATATTGGGACAATTCAGCTCTTAGCTAAACGGACAAGCTTAATGGAGTAGATGTTCACCTCTCATTTGATAGATTTCTTATGTTCTTTATACTTTTTCTAAATGACAGTGGATTCAAAAAGTATTGAAACACCTTTCCTATCTGCACACTTTATTGTGTTGTACATTTATTTTTAAATTAATAAATGTGCAATTTCTGTCCATCATTCTACACTCAATAAGCCATAAGGATGAAGGTAAAAGAATATTTTCAGGAAAGTTTGCACATTTTTTAAAAATCAAAAACTGAAGTCCCGCATTCATATAAGTATTTATGCCATTTGCTGTGACACTCCAAATCATGGTCAGGTGAATACTGTTTTCTTTAATTTTGCTTGAGATGTGTCTAGAACTTGACTGGACACCACCCATGGCAAGTAGAAGGTCCCACAGTTCACACTGCATGTCAGTACAAAAACCAAGCCAGGAAGTCCAAGGAACTCTCTGTAGACCTCCGCAATCAAATTGTGGCAAGGTAAAGATTAGGACAAGGGTATAAAACCATTTTCAAAGATTTGAGTGTTCCCAGGAGAACAGTGGCCTCAATAATTTTGAAATGGAAGAACTTCTGAACCACCAGGGCTCTTCCTAGAGTTGCTGTCCAGTCAAACTGAGTAAGAGGACAAGAAGGGCCTTGATCAGGAAGGTGACCGAGAATGCAATGGTCACCCTAATAGAACGTCAGAAGTCCTCTGCATAGATGGAAAAACATGCCAGAAGGAAGACTATCTCGGCAGTGCTTCATTAATCAGGTACTGTATATATGGTTGAGTGGACAGATCCAAGCCTCTCTTAAGCAGGCCTGTGACAGTTTAAAAGACTCTGAGAGGAAGAGAGAAAAGGTTCTCTGGTCTGATGAGACACAAATTGAACTCTCTGGGTAGAACTCCAAGCACTAAGTCTAGCTAAGAGCAGGCACTACTCATCACCCACCAATCCCCATCACCACTGTAGAGGCTGGTGTTAGCAGCATCATACTACAGAGGTGCTCCATAGTGACAGGAACAGGTAGGCTACTCAGGATTGAGGGAAGGATGAATGCAGTCAAATACAGAGAGGTTCCTAAAGTAAACTTGCTCCAGAGTGCACAGTACCTCAAAATTTGTCGCTTTACCTTTGTTGAAGAAAAATCAGCACAACAATGACCTGAAGCACACAGCCAACACATCATTGATTTGGCTTCATGACAAGTCTCCATTACAAGTCTGACTGCCTTTGAGTGGTCCGGCCAAAGCCCAGACCTTAAACCCCATAGAGTATGTATGGAAAAACCTGAAAATGGCATTTTACAGATTCTTCCTGTCCAATCTGATGGAGCTTGAGAGGATCTGTCAGGGAAGAGTGGGATAAACTTCCCAAATATAAGTGTGCAAAGATAGAGATTTAACCCAAGAACACCCAAAGTTGTGATTGATGTCAAACAGGATTCTACAAAGTACTGAATTAAGGATCTGAGTTCTTACCAGTATATGAATAAGATATTTAAGTTTCTGATTTGTAATGAATTTGCAAAGTCATAAGAAATCAAGTTTTCACTCTGTCTTTACTTTTTATTTAGTGTAAATTGATCAATTTAAAGTTAAATGTACAAAATGATGAAGTGTGCAGAAAGTAAAAAGATCTGACTACCTTCTTCATACAATCTACATGTGTTTGGTTAATTGGTTACTTTAACCTGGCCTAATGTGAGTGCATTACAGTAGACTGCCATCCTGTCCAAGTCTAGATCCTTCCTTGCATCTGATGCAGCCAAGGTGGGCTCTGGCCCAGAGACCCTGCACAGGGACAAATGGGTTTAAAAACAGCATGGGTGAATGGATTCCCCACTTTAAAACAGTGAATGGCAGCAGTTTAGTTTGCATTCTTTTATGGCTTGGGGCCAAAAGTTGTATTTAGATGTATTTTTTTTTATTTTTGATGATTATTAAGATTTTTTTTTTCTATAAGGTTAAAACTTTTGATTAGTTGAAATGAACAAATGTAGTAATGGGTCTTAAAGACGAGTGATGTATTGCTATAAACATTTTAGATCATAGGTAATTTTATGCTTGGATAAATCTTTTAAGAAAAAAAAGTCAAAATTTTAAAAACTGAACTCAGTAATTTGACCAGTAACCAAGTTGAAACAGTACAAACTAATGGTAAATATTTTGTCACAGTAGGTACAGGTAGAGTAGCATTTTTATTATTAAGCACTGATTTCCATTATAAATAGTATTTGGACTCTGCTTAAAGTATGTTTTATACTTTTCAGGTCAAAGTTATTTTTTCAGAAGAGGTTTTTGTCTAATCAGGCCCCCCAACACATTTTCTTAAAAAATATATTTTTGCATACTTATATATACAAGTATCTGTTTCACGTAATATAAATTAACAAAATAAAAATAAACTGCATAAAATCACTAATGAAAAATGTAAATTCAGTGGTTCAACATCAATGGTTTAACATCTGAGTTGTGTGGTTTAACCTAGGAGTGTCAGTCACTGGGCTTGGTTCGGCTTTACTTTATGGTGAAGTGGTAGCTAAGTGTCATTCCAACACCACATCAATGGCATTATTGTAGTAGCCTTGTTATCTTCATGCAGTGGTAGCCCAAGGTATTAATGAGTCATTATGAAATTTATATTCCTACTTTTATTTTTTATTTATTTATTCTCTGATCATCAGTTGCACAAAACAGTGCATTCAGTTGGTGTATGTTGGGTTTTCTTTATGTGTGAGCCCATGATCTTACATATGCCACCTTACCCATGTTTGATAGATAATAACCTACGCTTTTTTTGTGTTTCTCAAGCACTGGTTTCAGTTAAGGTTTTTTTCAAGATTTAGACAGGCTATTATTTTATAACCACTAGCACATGTTCCTGTCTACACTCCCACTCCCACTAACTTGGATTTGACAATTCAGGTTACCTGCATGTGTTTTGCAATTTGGTACTAAGGCATGAAATTCAAACCCAGTAGAATGAGTAGACGCAGCCATTAGAGAAGATAAAGGGAGGGATTAAAAAATTAGTAGGTCATTAAGACTTGGAGAAAATTGTAATTCCAGAAAGAATGAGTTCAACTTCTTGTTATTCTTTGAAAAGTGTTTTTGAAGCCATGTGAAAGAACAGAAACCGTGAGATGAGTATAGCAATGATCAAGAGATGTGAAATTTCACCTATGTAGATGGCTGGGCACTTCCCACAACTTACTTATTAACTGACAAAAAATTGTTCAGGAATATATCTAATCTGGATCAAAAAATTCAGTAATAAAATCAGTGTTTATTTTAAATGAGGTTGGACAGTAGATGGTGTTATGGTTATATAGCTCTGAAGTGAAGAACTGAAATCCAGGTCTAGACACTGTCCCTATTGTTTTTTTATTCTCTTTATATGACTATTGGTTTTTATTTAGGCTGTTTCAGGTTCCTTCCAAAAAAGGTCTTTATCAATTTGCACGGCTCCTAATGTAGTTCTTCTCCTGGTTTTAAAAAAATGCTATATCTTATGGTGTTTTCTGGATTAGCTTTTAATCAACATTTAAATATAATCTTAATTGTGTACTGCTTTTAAATTAATTTGATTTTATTATTTCTCAAAGCTTCTGCATTTAAAAACTGTAGAAGAAAAATTTTTAGTTTTAAATTGTACAATATTGTAATTGGGTAAATGGTTTTGAAATACTCTGGCATTAATGGAAATTCATTGAAAGCTTGATAAAGAAGCAACCGCACTTCATCAATCAAAGCCGTCACCAAGCAGCACTCTCATTCTTAAGCTGTATTCTTTCAGCCTATATCTCAGTAGCAAATCTTTTGAAAAATATCTTTTTAAAAATATTGCACATAGATATGCAGGCAGTTTAGTCTAGTTGCTAGAGTACTGGATTTTAAACCACAAGGTTGCCAGTTCATTTGTCACATCTGACTCACTAATGACAGTGATCAAATCACTTAACCTACCTGTGCTCCAGTTATAGAAAACAAATACATGTAAGCATTTGTAATGTTTTCTTGTAGTTGAAACGAGGGGTTCTGTATATTAAAAAAGACAGATAAAACATTGCCAAATATTCAAGGTGTGCTTGTGATGGAGCATCTAATAGTCATACTGGGGGGGGTAGGAGGAAGAGAGAAACAGGATGATAAAAAATGTAGTTCTTTATTAAAAGCAGAGAATATTTTAAAAAATCAAGTATATTCATTTTGGAGACAATAAAAAATAATGAAATATTGAGAAAAATTCAAACCATACAAAAGCACCACGCTTCTCATCCATTTCACATCACCATTTTTCAGACCGCTCAGAGTGAACCAAGGACTCCTAAAAAAAAATCGAAACATGACAGCACTCCCAGTTCTTTTCCATTCTTCTTTTTCCAAGATTACTCAAGGGAACTAAGGATGTCTTCTATGAAGAAAAAATAATCAAATGAAACTGATGTCCACCACCACATTATCCCCACTTCTTAAACTCTAGGGCAGGGGTGGGCAAACTTTTTGGCTCAGGGGCCACATTGACTTTTAAAATTTGACAGCCGGGCCGGGCCGGGCCAGCACTAGATGCATACATATCAAACATAAACATAAAAAAGGCATTACAGTGTTGATATTTGCATTCACTTTTAGTGGGAACAGTGTTGTTGATCACCCTTTTTTGCCAGTGCATCGAAGTCTGGTGTAACTTTTGTTGTGGCAATTCTCAGAACTGATCTGAGGTGTTCATTGCTCAACTGATCAGCGTCAGTTTCTTCAAGAAACTTAATAAACTGACGATGCTGAAGTCCCATCGCACGAATAAAGTTAACGAGTTTTACAACTGGCTTCACTATGTAGTCAAGCTGCAATACGGATTTACACAGTGCTTCCTGGTGGATTAGGCAGTGTAAGAAAATTACCTCCTGCTCAGGGTTGTCCTCCTTCACCCTCTCCTGGATTCTTTTGAGCAACCCAACATTTTTCCCAGTCAGATTTGGCGATCCATCTGTGGTAACGTTGGCGAGCGTACTCCAAAGTAGCTTGTGCCTTTTGATGACTCTCAACACGCTGTCATACAAGTCCTCTCCCCGCGTTTTCCCCATTAGGGATTCCATGGCCACAAACTCCTCCGGTATCTCAAAATTGTCATTAATCCCTATGATAAAAATTAAAAGCTGAGCGGTGTCCTTTATGTCATTACTTTCATCCAGTGCCAAGGAATATAATGTAAATGACTACGCTTTTTTGTTTAACTTGCTAGCAAAGTCTTCGTCAATTAGCTCAACACGGCGAGTCACTGTCCTGTGTGATAAGCTAATTTTTTCAAATTTGTTCTTGCACTCAGGACACAAGATACCTGCTGTCTCTACCATGCACTCTTTGAGAAACTCCCCTTCGGAGAAAGGCTTGCTGCTCTTTGCTAATTTGAATGCCAGCACTTAACTTGCCTTCGTGCTTGATACTTGGATGGCAGTTTGTCGGATAAAAGTGTTTTGCTGAGCCTGCAAACTAGCTGCCAACCTCTGAGCGGTAGCCGTCCGTTCTTGCGTTGACTGGTTGTTAGCGTAATTAGCATGCTTGGTGGAAAAGTGACGGCTGATGTTGTATTCCTTTAAAACCGCAACGGTTTCTTGGCAAATAAGACATACAGCCTTTGACCGGACTTCAGTGAAAAAGTATTTAGTTGTTCGTTCCTTATTAAACACTCAGATCTCACTGTCGACTTTTCTTTTCTTTGGCCCACTCATTGTTGCAGATGGGTTCAGAGCAGTAACAGAGTAATAACAGAGAGTAACCCGGGCTCCGCAAAATCAAGTCAATGTATCACTGCGCCTAATGCGCCACCTGGTGGAACGGCAGGCATTACAGGACAAGGTCAAATGAATGCAGTCATAATCCATCCATTTTCCAACCCGCTGAATCCGAACACAGGGTCACGGGGGTCTGCTGGAGCCAATCCCAGCCAACACAGGGCACAAGGCAGGAACCAATCCCGAGCAGGGTGCCAACCCACCGCAGGCAGTCATAATTATAATATGATTTGATTTGGGCAATTTTGTGCCAATCTTCGGCGGACCGGATGTGGCCCGCGGGCCGTAGTTTGCCCACCTCTGCTCTAGGGGATAATCCAAGAGTAACGTGCACCCCCTCCTAACCTTACTCAGGCTATTCAGGATGACTCCGGTGCACACTCCACCAACGATGGACTTTACTGCAGAAAAATCAAAGATGTTGTGCACCATCCATTATCCCATTGTTTATACCCACAAAATTCCTTCCTTCAATCCCACTGAACATCTCACTGACCCCCATTCATTTACATAGCATGCCTTCATGCAGTGAAGTTTTCATGTAGTTTTAGAAACTCACATGAACTGTCCATGTATAACTTCAACCCTATGATTTGGCATTTCCTGCACTAGAAAAATAAATGAATACAGTGTTAGTGCTGAAATATTCTTTCCATGTTTAGTATCACATGAACTGTAACAGAAGGGGTACGTAGCATTTATTGCTTGCTATCAGCTCAACTAAGCAGCATTGCGATATTGTCCCATTTATGGCCTGTACAAAGTGTAGATCTGCTGCTGCTTCGGGAAAAGGAATTCATATGTTGTGTTAATAGTTTTTGCTAACTGTATCCTTTATGTACATTGTTGTAAAGGTTATTTTTTCAATGTTCTCTTTACAAAAGCAGTAACGTGGATAACAATGAAGACTGTAATAATTTGTGTTCTGCAGTTTAAATGTAAATGTAATGTAAATGGATACTGTATTTATTTAAATCAAGTGCCATCTAGTTTTTTCTATGATCTCTCATTCAGCAATCAAGCAGTTGCCTGTATCTGTACACTTCAGCCTAATATCAGTTTTTCATACCATCCATTTCTGCAATCATGCATAGATAACAAATTTTGAATGTCTGCAGCGTAGAGAGGGCTGAACCCTTGCACAAGACACATGTTTGGTCATGTGATGTAATTTTTGCTATGCAGCCCTCGCGGACATGTTGAACATACATCAGCCCTTATGTTTAGTTGACTTGGATGATTAAAGCTACTTTCACAACAAGCTAATCAACATGTACACTCTAACCAGAAACTGTTAAAGAAGTTCAATTTGTATTCAAATGAATTTGTAATTGTTCTTTGTCAGTACAAGTTTGCATGAGTTTGCATGACTTTTGTTTAAAAGCACATGATAAGTATTTATACATTATTTTCATGTCATGATTTTGCTTACCACAGTATCACGGTAACTGCAAACGGAAGTCTTTACTTACATTTGTGTAACTCCAGATAGCCCTGTTTCGTTGACAGCCTATGACATGCAGAGATGCCTCTGTTACCTTCTAAAACATGTTCTTATATATGTAGTATATAACAAGTAAAAAATACGTAAAATATTCATCCATCCCTCCTTTATTAAATCTGCATAGTTCAGATCACTGGTTGATATCACACTGGCACTAGTAACCATAAACTGAAAAAGAACAAAGACATTTTTATTGATTTGTGCCTTTCTTAACTTTATCATAGAAATATACACTTTAAGAAAACTGTTCAACATATTGGGTTGCTCATACTATTTAATTATCATTACTTTGTGACTTTAAATACCAAATGTAGTGCTACAGACTACTTCTTCAAACGTACTACCTTTGAAGAGTACCTTTGGTTTATAATGGAAATGTACTAATCTGAACATGTGAATCAAAATGCGTTCAATAACTGGCTGGTCTAGGTGACTCAGACAGAGGTAGAGATGAAGACATCAATGCATAAGTTGACAGAAGACATGAAGAAAATTAATCAGAAAAGCAAATATTCAGAAAGTAAAGGAAGTGATGTTTGTGGGAACAAAGCCAGCTGGGTGTGCCAGGAAAATGGCCCTTATGCTGTTGCTTGCTGTTTACACCATTTTTGCTGAAGTACACATTTTTGCTGTTAATTAATTCTGCTTAATAGATCTCAACACACTTGAGAATTTTAGAAGCCCAGATAATTTTATCACCTCAAGAAAAAGCTGAGCAGGACATGTCATTTAGTGCCCCGATTTTCCCGGTTTATGGTCTCATAGCATTCTGAGCAGGTATCAAGTACTCGTAGCCTGGTCAAAAGCTGTACCACACCAGTGTGTATAATGTTTTAGAGTAGTCAAAATTTTGTATAAAAAATTTCTTAAATTGTAAATGTATTTTGCCACAATTGCACACAGACTGTTAGAATACTAATACATTAATCTACTCTTTCAACAAACCGTGGCAGAGCGTTCAGTAAGTTATTACATGATGAACTACTACTGCATTCACAATATAGATATACTTAGTTGTAAATGAAAAAATAAATTCTTTCACTTTGTGTTTCTGGTGACTAATCAGATAGGTTGAACAATGTGCCACTTATAATTAGTTATACCTATCAGATCCAACTTTCTACCTCGTGTATTTAGATACTTTTTCTCTTTTTACAATCAGTGTTGTGTTAATGATTGTATAGATGGCAATGTTCTGAACAATGTGTAAAATAAATGTAGCCGAGGACGGATCATTTCCAGCCACGTATGAAAATCTATAAACTAATAGTATTTAATAAGGTGCCTTGCAGCTTTGAATTAGATTAAGTGGGTTTCAGAATGTAACATTATGCTATATTTAATAAGGGATATATTGTGCCTCAGTGGTTAGTGCTGCCCACCTCTCAAGGTTTCGTGACTGAACCATTTCCTGTCTTTGTTTCTCAATGAGCATTCTCTAGTTTTTTAGATTACCATAAAAGTTAAGTTCAATGTTGACTTTTTATATAAGCCTTAAGTCATTAGGTGTACTCACCAACAGATTGGAGTTCCGTCAGAAGGTTGTCATTGCTTTGTACTCTTTGCTCTTGGGATTGGATCAAGCTCACTGTGACTTTAAAGTGGAAATAGTACAGTGACAAACGCGATTGATTGTTTTTTCACACATTAGGTCAGAAGATATTTGCAAACAATGAGTAGTAAAAAAAACGCATTGTAAGTAATAATAATAATAATAATACATTTTATTTATATAGCGCCTTTCCCATGCTCAAGGCACTTACAGAATATAATAAAGAACGGCAGTGTATTCAGTATATAGCATTGTACAAACCAGATAAATAAATGAAGATTAAGACAGTGAATTCTGAAAAAAAAAAAAAAAAAACAGACAACATAATTGATGGCATAGCGCACACACACAGGTTACATTAGCATCTTGACAGAGAGGTAAACTGAGAGAAGGGTAATAAAGTCAAGTAGAGCTAAAAGCCTTCCTGAACAGATGAGTTTTGAGTTGTTTTTTAAAAGAATTCGTGGAGTCAACTGACCTGATTAATTTTGGTAGGTCATTCCAGAGTCTGGGTGCTATACAGCTGAAGGCCCTGTCACCCATGAAGTGTAGATGAGTGTGGGGTACAACAAGATTGCCAGAATCAGAGGACCTTAGTGGGCAGCAGGCACATAGTGATGGAGAAGGTCACTGATGTAGTTTGGAGCGAGGTTATTTAAGGCTTTGTAGGTTATTAGTAGGATTTTATATTCGATTCTGTAAGACACAGGGAGCCAGTGAAGACGGAGCAGGATGGGTGTGATGTGCTCGCTGCTGCTGGTTCAAGTAAGGACTCTTGCAGCTGAGTTTTGAATAAGCTGGAGCTGTGATATAAGATTAGATGGGGCACCTGCCAGTAGGGAATTACAATAATCGATGCGGGATATGATAAAAGCATGGACAAGTTTCTCAGCATTACAGAAGGAGAGGAAGGAGCGAACACGGGATATGTTACGGAGGTGAAAGTAAGAAAGTTTCTTAATGTGATTTATGTGGGCGGAATAAGAGAGGGAGGAATCAAAAATGACACCAAGATTTGTTACAGTAGAGGCAGGTCTAATGAGATCACCGCCAAGTATTAAATATTTCATGAATTAATGTTCTGTTGTCTGATAAATTGTTAACATTGCTCCTTTTATAGTTTATCATTGTATTTAACGTTTTAGTCCACCAGTCAAAACATATTTAACCTAATCATTTTTAAAGTGTATACTGTAGAAAGCTTGGATTTTAGAGTAACAAATGAAAGTTGAGAGTAATTTTTTAAATATGACAAATTACATATTGATCTAGTTTCTGTAGTGCTGGCGGACATTTTATTTGCACAACTCCCACTTTGTCTGGCTCAATCAAATCATTGTTCATGCATACGCAATATTCCCCACATGATAGTAAAACACATTGAGTCATATGTTAAAAAATATTGAAGGATGTAGAGCCCATTTCAGTGAGCCAGCTCAAATATGTAACAAATCAACTCTCCTTGTAAAATGTACTTTGGTGTGCTTTTCAAAATGCATGAAAAAAATTGTAAAACAGATATTGCCAGTCTGAATAGTAGTTGAGAAAGGATTGATTTCTCTTGCAATATAATTAATAATCTTCAATAAAATAAAATTTACTAATGACATATATGTTGTTATGTTGTGCACAAAAAAATTGTCAAACTCAAGGTTTAGTTACTTATACAAAATCCTTTATATCTAATATGTTGAATATAATCATTGATATTTGTATGGTTTATATCCATAGCAGGACCATTGTGGCATAGACGGTGTGTGTATCTATATTATATATATATCCATCCATCCATTATCCAACCCGCTATATCCTAACTACAGGGGCACGGGGGTCTGCTGGAGCCAATCCCAGCCAACACAGGGCGCAAGGCAGGAAACAAACCCCGAGCAGGGTGCCAGCCCACCGCAGGGCACACACACATACCCACACACCAAGCACACACTAGGGACAATTTAGAATCGCCAATCCACCAAACCTGCATGTCTTTGGACTGTGGGAGGAAACCGGAGCACCTGGAGGAAACCCACACAGACACGGGGAGAACATGCAAGAAGTGGAATGGAAGTGAACCTGGGTCTCCTAACTGTGAGGCAGCAGTGCTACCCACTGCGACACCGTGCCGCCCCTTATATATATATATATATATATATATATATATATATATATATGACAAATAAAATGTTGGACAAATAGAGAGTGAGGTGGTGCTATATAAAGTAAAAACAGAGGCAGTGAGGTCTGTATATAAAGTAGATGAAAGAGATGTTAAAAATATCAGTACTTGAGCAACACATAATTTACTATTTTATGGCATATACAGGGGTGGACAAAAGTAGGTTTACAGTTGTTTGTATGGATAAAAGACATGCATGTTTGATTATTCCAATTGCTTTATTGACAAAATAGCTTTATTAACATTATTAACTCAAAAGAATTTTCACAATGGCACAATGCCCTTACATGCAATCTCGTAAGTGCTCAAATTTTCAGCCTTCATTGTTAACACATTTTTGTAGTCTACTTGCTACACTCAAGCACACTCTGGCACAGAGTTTTATTGTAATCAATTTCTTGACACGCTCCTCTTATGTAGCAAATCATTTCATCCACAGTACGTGGTTGTTGTGAAAAGACGTTATTTTTGACAACACCCCAAAAGAAAAAGCCTATTGGGGTGAGGGCTGGTGATCGGTTGGATAATTGTTCATCAAGAACTCACCCACTTTCACGGCATAGTGTGTAGGAGCTTTGTCTTGTTGAAAGAAGTCTTCATTATCATGATGTCACTGTAATTGTGGTAAAACAGTGTCCCTTATGCTAAGATACAGGTCATGTGTAACAGTTGTATGGAAAAAAACTGGTCCATGTACCACTTTACATGAAAGGGGCTTAATATTCAAAAAGGCAGGGGGGTCATCCAAAAAATAAGACTGGTCTAGTTCATAGGATGGGTACATGACCAGATGTCCGTTCGTCTCTGGCCCGGGGCAATGAAGACCCTGAACTCTGATTTAAAGGTGGTGGAGGGGCTTAATAGTCAAAAAGGCAGGGGGTCATGTAACTTAAAAGAGGCAGGAGTGGTATGGGGCCCGATGGAGAAGCAAAGGTCATATAGCCAAGGTGGAAAGAGAGTCATGTAGTTTGAAACAGGTGCTGGAAAAATTTCTAAGTCCCCTCAGGAGCAGTGGGTCATTTAGGTTAGGAAGCAGAGGGTCACCTGTTCTGGCAACATGACCCTCTTCCTCCACGTTCACATTATTCTCTGCGAGGTGGGCAAAAGTAGGTTTACAGTTGTTCGTATGGAAAAAAAGACATGCAAGTTATGATTTATCCAGTGAGCTCACAACTATAAACCTACTTTTACGCACCCCTGTATAATATTGCACATTACCTTTGCTTTAATTAGCCCTTGCATTTTCCATTGAGTGGCCAGTTACAATGGCATCTAATGTATCATCTTCTTCTTCTTCTTTCAGTTGTTCCCATTAGGGGTTGCCACAGCAGATCATCTTTTTCCATATCTTCCTGTCTTGTGCATCTTGCTCTGTCACACCCATCACCTGCATGTCCTCTCTCACCACATCCATAAACCTTCTCTTAGGCCTTCCTGTTTTCCTCTTGCCTGGCAGCTCTATCTTTAACATCCTTTTCTGAATATACCCAGCATCTCTTCTCTGTACATGTCCAAACCACCTCCAGCTCTGTCTCCTGCTTTTTGGTCAGTACCATCGTCTCCAACCCATATAACATAGCTGGTACACCACAGTCCTGTAGATCTTACCTTTCACTCTTGCTGATAACCATCTGTCACAAATTACTCCTGACACTCTTCTCCATCCATTCTACCCTGCCTGCACTCTCTTTTTCACCTCTCTTCCACAATCCCCGTTACTCTGTACTGTTGATCCCAAGCAATTAAACTCATCCACCTTCGCCATCTCTACTCCCTGCATCCTCACCATTCCACTGACCTTCCTGTCATTCACACACATGTATTCTGTCTTGTTCCTACTGACCTTCATTCCTCTCCTCTCTAGAGCATATCTCCGCCTCTCCAGGATCTCCTCAACCTGCTCCCTACTGTCGCTACAGATCACAATGTCATCAGCAAGCATCATAGTCCAAGAGGACTGCTGTCTAATCTCATCTGTCAACCTGTCCATAACAGTTGCAAATAAGAAAGGAACTCAGAGCTGATCCCTGATGTAATCCCACCTCCACATTGAATGCATCTGTCACTCCTACCGCAGTCCTCATCACTGTCACACTCCCTCGTACATACCCTGTACAACTCTTACATACTTCGCTGCCACTCCCGACTTCCTCATACAATACCACAACTCCTCTCGAGGCACCCTGCCTTATGCTTTCTCCAGGTCCACAGAGACACAATGCAACTCCTTCTGACCTTCTCTATATTTCCTCATCAACACCCTCAGAGCAAACATTGCATCTGTTGTGCTCCTTCTTGGCATGAAACCATACTGCTGGTCACTAATCATCACCTCCCTTCCAAACCTAGCTTCCACTATTCTTTCCCATAAATTCATGCTGTGGCTCATCAGTTTTATCCCCCTGTAGTTACTACAGCTCTGCACATCCCCGATTTTCTTAAAAATCAGTACCAGTACACTTCTTTTCCACTCCTCAGGCATCTTCTCACTTTCCAAGATTCCATTAAACAATCTGGTTAAAAACTCCACTGTTATCTCTCCTAAACACCTCCATGCTTCCATAGGCATGTCATCTGGACCGACTGCCTTTCCATTCTTCATCCTCTTCATAGCTGTCCTTACTTCCTCCTTGCTAATCTGTTGCACTTCCTGATTCACTATCTCCACATCATATAACCTTCTCTCTGTCTCATTCATCAGCCTCTCGAAGTACTCTTTCGATCTTCTCAACACATGCTTCTCACTTGTGAGTATGTTTTCATCTTTATCCTTTATCACCCTAACCTGCTACACATCTTTCCCAGCTTGGTCTCTCTGTCTAGCCAATTGGTATAGGTCCTCTTTTCCCTCCTCAATGTGGCTGCCGCGTTGTGCTTCTCATGGCAGTGGTGTGACAGAGAGATGCTTCTTCATTGTGATGTTTGTAAGAGAGAGAGAGGGAGAGTTAAAGCAAATACATTTATAGACTGTCTGTCCAAACCCTACAGCCAATAGGGTGTCATGGTACAGAATGCCCTCTGATTCAAGTCAATCCCAAACAGCCATACTTCAGCTTTCACACCTACTCCCAAAACCATTTGCTCAGCTGATGCTTGCCAGCTCGGTAGACTGGCTTTCCTTTGGGGTTGATTGAGAGAGTTCTGCAGAGAAACACTTGCCAAACTTGTTTTAGGCACTTTCCCCAACCCTGTCGTAAAATTACAAAGAGACTCAGTCCTAAAAGGGGGGGGGGGGGGGGGTCGTACCCATCTAATTATTGCTGATCTTATCAGTGCTAGACATTAGTGTTATAAGTTACAAAAAAGGATATTAGGGCTGCAACGATTAGTCAACGTAATTGACGATGTTGACTACAAAAAATCATCGACGTGGATTTTTTATTGTCAACGTTTCATAAACAGAACCTTCAATAGAGGCTTCAGTCACAAAGAACCACATTGGTTTTTGTAACTGCAATGCACTACATGAACGTCTGGGGGCAGTATCGTTTGTTATTGTTTGTCAAGACTGCACACAGTATACTGTACCAACGCAAGCATCCTGGAGCTGTGATGCCACCGCTGTCTCTCGAGAGGTAAGTTTTAGCGAGTAAAGTTAGTGTCACGTGTTAACGTTGATGTTTGTACTATAATGTGTATATCAAGGTTTCGATAATGATAGTTAACCCTTAAACCGACACATACTTGGTGTTTAATGCACCCCTGGACACCAAATACTTTTTAGCTGCACTTCTTAAGTAAACGTCACAATTCACAAAGAAAATGTGAAATTTTAATGGAACATTTTTTCATGCAAAGAGGATCACAATTACTGCAACATTGATCATTTTGCACACTGCAAATGAACTGTAAAAACTATTTTAAAAAAAAAAAAAAAACAACTACTGCAACAATCTATTATATGTTCAAGGTGCAACTTACCCCATTGAAAATTCAGTAAATCACCAAGCCAACTGCGCTTGAACTGTCTGCATGCAAACACACAGAGGTAAACGCTGATAATTGCAGGCTCGTCTTGTGTATCGGCTGAATCCCAGGGACAGTGGTACTGCAGTTCTGCCGGGGCTGGCAGTGGTCATGAGCTGGCTGCTCATCGAATATACGGCACTGACTGATCAGCTCCGCTGTGCTGGCAAATTGCTCTGTGAAGCAAATATAGCCGGTTGCGGGGTTCAATTAATGTACGTCGCCAAATGTATGTCGCCGCATATACTCGGCTTTGGCGTGCTTCCAAATTGCACCGGAAACCGACTCTAGCTGGTTGCGGCATTCAGCAAATGTACTTTTCTGAATATACTCGGCTCCGGCATGCTGGCAGTAATTATCTTGATACATATTTTAGTCCATTAATTTTTTATTTTGGCATAATATAGTACATGATGTGACAAACTACAACACTTTTCCTTCAGAGTGTAATGATTAAAACATCTTTCTCTGTCTGCAAAATCATTCTTGTGTATTCCTGCTACCTCTACTCCCTCTGAGCATCTCTTCTCAGCAGCTGGGAACATGGTCTCAAAGAAGAGAGCCAGCCTCACACCAGAGCATGACGAAATGCCCCCGTTCCTGCACTACAATCAGGAATATATGAACTGAATCTTTTATAAACTGTACATTATTGTTTTATTTTATTTGAATTGAAGCTTTATTTAAACTTTTGGACTTTAAGACACAGCAGTGGCCATTTATGGTTAAGTTAAATGCACTTTTTTTGTTTAAAGACTATGTGCACTTTAGTTTGTATTGTTTAATGTATTTCTTTTTTATTGTGATGGTCACACTAATATAAAACATCTGATTATTTCCAAATCCACATGTTTCACTGGTTATTTTAATTTGATTACTATTAATTTTAATCATGTTAATGCAGAGACATCAGGGTGACTTTCACAGGTGGACAGACATGAGCAGATGAGGTAAGACATGCACTGGAGCCCAGAATAGGATGTGCAACCACAGATCGCAGGCATCAAAATAGTCAGGCATGAAATAATCGTGAGTAATCGAAAAAAAAAAAAATTGAACGATTAGTCAACTACAAAAATAATCATTAGTTGCAGCCGTAAAAGACGTACAAAATATTTATCAACTAATATGCAAAATTTCACAACACAACACCCAATTTGCGGGGCATATGCACTAACAACATTCATCATCACACCTCCAGTTTCAAGCTTCATAATCATTACTCTGTGTGACACTCTTTTCACTTCCAAAACACTCTTGACATACTGTTCCTTCAGAATAACCCCTACCCCTTTTCTCCTCCCATCCAAACCATGATAGAACAATTTGAATCCACCTCTGATCCAACTGGCATTACTCCCCTTCCATTTAGTCTCTTGCACGCACAATATATCAGCCTTCCTTCTGTCCATCATATCGGCTTACTCTCTCCCCTTACCAGTCATACTGCCAACATTCAAAGTTCCTACCTTCAGTTCCAATCTCTTTACCATCCTCCTCTCCTCTTTCCTCCGGACATATCTCCCCCCTCTTCTTCTCCTTCTTCAGCCAACAGTAGCCCAATTTCCGCCAGCACCCTGGTGGCTGTCATTGTTAACCCGGGACTCGACCAATCCAGTATGGAAATCTGTATTGTTGTCCGCATGTTGATCTGGCAAAATTTTACATTGGATGCCCTTCCTGACATAACCCTCCCCCTTTATCCGGGCTTGAGACTGGCATGAAAAAACACACTAGTGGGTGACAGCTAATGTATTCTTTCCCTAATGAGCTTCTCGTTCATAATGTGTCAGCAAGGCAATGTTAAAAGAAACCACATTGAAGAAACTTGTATTTTAGGGGAAAGAGCATGACTCCATCTTGTATGTTAGTTTACTTAGGGGAGAATTTACTGAGAAGGCCAGCAAAATGACACCTTTTATTGGCTAACCAAAATTTTGCCTGAAGAAGGGGCCTGAGTTGCATCAAAAGCTTGCATATTGTAATCTTTTTAGTTAGCCAATAAAAGGTGTCATCTTGCTTGACTTCTCATTACATCCATAATGGCTAACAGAACTTACTGAAAAGTTACAAAATGTGAATGTTTCTGTCTGCCGTTCCGTTAAACATTGAACATTTGTTTGGATGGTACCAGACACTCTGTCTCCTTTTACAGTTTCAGCTTCTGAAAGTAGCAGTTACTTTTCATATCAAATTTCAGATGAACAACAATTTACTGTATATTGTTTCTATATTTCCTTTGATTCTAAAATAGAACAACGCATGAAAAAAGTGCTGTTTTTGGTTTAGTAACCGTTTTGTGAAAACAGTTTCACCACATTGATTTAGCTAAATATTCAAACATCATTTCAATAGTCTTTTTCCACAACATGGGCAACATGACAGCACAGCAGTTAGTGCTGTTTTTTATAATACTGGTATAAAACCCTGGTTTTGATTATTAGAATAGAGGAGTTTGTGCATTCTTAACCAGGACGTCTGGTGTCTGGTCACATCTCAGACAAGTGGGTTCAAGTTTGGCCCAGTGTGTGTGAGTAATGATGTGTGCATAGGTGTGTCCTTTGATGGAGTAAAGTCTCTTTTATAGTTGACCCTATTGCTGAGTTTCCCACTCCAGACAACTTTGTAATAGAAAAGTCACGTTCATAAATTGAATGAATATATTTCTAGAAAGGTGGCATAGTCAATAGGCTTAACATTTTGAAGGCTATAAATGTGTATTAGACTGTCATAATATGTTAATTTCTGTGTCAACAGGCAGACATGCAGTAGACAATTTAAGTACCACTGACCATTTAAAAAGCACACATCAGTCATATGAAAAAGTTTGGGAACCCCTCTCAGCCTGCATAATAATTTTCTCTACTTTCAACAAAAAAAGATAATAGTGGTATGTCTTTCATTTCCTAGGAACATCTGAGTACTGGGGTGTTTTCCAAACAAAGATTTTTAGTGAAGCAGTATTTAGGTGTATAAAATTAAATCAAATGTGAAAACTGGCTGTGGAAAAATTTGGGTACCCTTGTAATTTTGCTGATTTGAATGCATGTAACTGTTCAATACTAATTACGTGCAGCACCAAATTGGTTGGATTAGGAACTTCATAAACATGTGTCCAATCATGAGAAAAGATATTTAAGGTGGTCAATTGCAAGTTGTGCTTCCCTTTGACTCTCCTCTGAAGAGTGGCAGCATGGGATCCTCAAAGCAACTCTCAAAAGATCTGAAAACATAGACTGTTCAATATCATGGTTTAGGGGAAGGCTACAAAAAGCTATCTCAGAGGTTTAAACTGTCAGTTTCAACTGTAAGGAATGTAATCAGGAAATGGAAGGTCACAGGCACAGTTGCTGTTAAGCCCAGGTTTGGCAGGCCAAGAAAAATACAGGAGCGGCATATGTGCAGGATTGTGAGAATGGTTACAGACAACTCACAGATCAACTCCAAAGACCTGCAAGACCATCTTGCTGCAGATGGTGTATCTGTACATCGTTCTACAATTCAGCGCAATTTGCACAAAGAACATCTGTATAGCAGGGTGATGAGAAAGAAGCCCTTTCTGCACTTACATCACAAACAGAGTCGCTTGTTGTATGCAAATGCTCATTTAGACAAGCCACACAAGTGCGATGAGAGAAAAATTAAGTTATTTGGTCATAATAAAAAGCAATTTGGTGAAAGAACAACACCTGCTACCTACTGTCAAATTTGGTGGAGGTTCCATCATGCTGTGGGGCTGTGTGGCTAGTTCAGGGACTAGAGGCCCTTGCTAAAGTCGAAGGTCAGATGAATTCAACCCAATACCAACAAATTCTTCAGGATAATGTTCAAGCATCAGTCACAAAGTTGAAGTTACGCAGGGGTTGGATATTCCAACAAGACAATGACCCAAAACACAGTTCGATATCTACAAAGGCATTCATGCAGAGGGAGAAGTACAATGTTCTGGAATGGCCGTCACAGTCCCTTGACTTGAATATCATTGAAAATCTATGGGATGATTTGAAGCAGGCTGTCCATGCTCGACAGCCGTCAAATTTAACTGAACTGGAGAGATTTTGTATGGAAGAATGGTCAAAAATACCTCCATCCAGAATCCAGACACTTATCAAAGGCTATAGGAGGCATCTAGAGGCTGTTATATTTACAAAAGGAGGCTCAACTAAGTATTGATGTAATACAGTATCTCTGTTGGGGTGCCCAAATTTATGCACCTGTCTAATTTTGTTATGATGCATATTGCATATTTTCTGTTAATCCAATAAACTTAATGTCACTGCTGAAATACTACTGTTTCCATAAGGCATGTCATTAAAAAGAAGTTGTTACTTTGAAAGCTTAGCCAATGATCAACAAAAATCCAAAGAATTAAGAGGGGTTCCCAAACTTTTTCATATGACTGTAGCTTGTGCAGAAAGCTGTATACCATAACACCCTCTATACCAGCTTAAAAACCTCATAATACTGTTTAAAAATGGTTTGATAGCATCTTGGGTAGTTGCACTAGAATACAAATTATGTTGCATTATAAACCCATACTGTAGACAGACAGAGAGGGGGCATGCCTTTTTTTTGTGGTTATAGTCCTGTCATTCAAAAATATTTTTTCCTTTGCTTTTGACACATTATTAATGCAGAAAGGGTGTTGAATCCTTGCCTTTTCAGTAAAGAGGGGGGTCTATCTCATTGTCCCACTATAATAATTTAATTAGTTTGCTTTTCTGTATATCCTTTTAGTTCATTCATTGCAGCTGTCCATGAGCCTCAAGTTACAATTACAACATAATGTAATTGCGCTGATTTTTCTGTTTAGTGAAATGCAAAGAAAAAGAAATGGTAATCTTTTTGTTCTCTCTCATTTAGGGAGTTATCTAAACACACATTGTTGAAATGTATCTTCTATTCATGCCTCTGTTTTTACTACATCAACTTTCAGATCAGCCATTATAAACTAGCCTGGAATTTTAATTAAGAACGAGCACCACAATTAACACTAGCCTTTAAAGGAAATCCTTTTCCTGTGTTTCATTACCAGGAATTGTTGTTCATTTTTTTCAGCCCTATGGAATTCAGACAAAATTATTTTAATTTAATTACCCTATGTTAAAAAACAAAAAGGATTAGAAGGATAATGCAGGATGTGTGTGACAGGTTGTTTGTTCTTCTTTAACCGTTAAGTATCCCTGTAAAAAAAAATTAATAAAGAATGTTAGCCTGACAACACCTCACCTCCTGACTGTCTCTACACCTCTGCCACTTAAAATACTCTCTGCAATACTGATCTGAGAAAAGAGCAAGCAGAAAAGGTCTAACTACTTGTGACGTTGTACATAAATGCTCACGTTACAACATGTTAAGATATAATATTAAACACGGGGAGATTCACTCAAAAGAGGCCCTGAATATTCTGTTTAACACTAGTAAAAAACAGGAAAGAATGGGAAGTGAAACCATTGCTAAAATTTAACACATTGCAACATGGTCTGAATAGAGACAAGAGTTTTATGGCCAGATATGAGGATTGTTTGCATCTCTCGGACTGACACAGATACATTGTATTGAAAAACTCATCAGAAAATTCAAAAGACTTTGTTGGACAGTTACCTTATCCAACGATCTTGACTATACATTGTTCTCCTCTGTTGCTCAATGAATCTTAGCCTGAAGAGGTCTATTAATTTTTTACATTTAAGATTGTTTTCCAATGTTGTTATTTGTCCTAGTGTGTATATAAACACAGGGAACTCCAGTTTCTCTATTACATCTGGCTGAAGAAGGGGCCTGAGTTGCCTTGACAGCTTGCATATTGTAATCTTTTTAGTTAGACAATAAAAGGTGTCATTTTGCTTGACTTCTCACTACAATGGTCAGTCTTGGAAATTTGCAGAAATAGGTTGTTGCAAGCATGAAATAATTTTCTTTGCTACTACTGAATAGACATTTTTTAATGATCATTTTTGACTGAAGAATCTTTGCTTAGGAAATCAGATCAGATCAGTCATGGAATGATTTTGACTCCACTAGTGTTTTTTCAGTTAATCTGGAGAAAAGTATGTATCAAAAAAGTAAATAATATTTTGTAAATGCCATAAAATATTGTCTTGAATCCAACCTGGGACTGTCTCTTCATAAGGACAGAAATTTCCTCATTTGCATCAAAATGAATCTAGAAGAAAAATTTGAGGTCATTTAAAAGAAACGCTCTGTGTGTATGCGAGAAAGACACAATGAAACATTTGGGTCTCAATCTCTTCACACAGTTGGGTTTACTTTTGCTAAAAAAAAAACACAAGCAGCTAAAGTATGTTCTGAGGTCCGTGATATTTAAGAAGATTCATCTATATTATAGCCTGTTTGCGTAATAAAGAAATCTTCATGAAAAACTTCAATGACTTGGCAGTGTATTTTTAAGTGTTTGTGGCTCAAAGATTTAGACCAGCTTTAAGAATGGTATCCATGGCTGATTTCAGTCTTTGAAAAAACGTCTTGATGTCAGTGCATTGCGATGTAGAAAAAGATGGATTATTTCTACCTGTGGAACCTCCACTTGCACCTCAAGCCAAAATTTTTTCCCATTTATTCATTTCATCATTTGTTCAATTTGTTGAAAAGAACTTCTCGATTAGGTAGAACAGGTCAGCAGCATTTGTAGTTTTTCTGATGCTCATTTCAAGAACATTTCTTAAAAAGGCCAAGAGGTGATGGCACTAAACCTCAAGAATACTTTCATCCAGTTAAAGGTTAAAGGGCAAAATCTGAGAAGACCTTTAACCATTTGAAAGACACACAGCTTAATGAGAGTTTCCGCAATTGTGTGAAGTTATTTGTTCTTTACAATAAAATGTGTCATGGCTTTTGAGTATATATAAAACTCAACTTGAGTAAATTGCCTGATAACTGGAATTGGGCTTTCTTCTGTTTCAGGAACTCCAGGAAAACTCCAGCATTTCATGGGTTCACTTTTGTGAAATGCTCATGGAGTTTGGTTGGGCTCATGTTATCATTACAGAGAAATTTTGTGTATAAAAAGCATTTATGTATTTCAGGTTTATCACAATCAAACACATTAACTCAAATTTCACATAATCCTAAATGCATTTCATTTTCTTTTTATATTTTCTCAATTTTAGATGGAAACACAAAAATGCATCTTAAACTCAACTATTAATCATAGTAAAGCTGAATGCAGTAACAACTACCCACTCCAAATAAGCTAGGGAGCAAAGGTAATGTACATGACAAAACAGTGCAACTTGTATTTTTGAACTGTCCATAATCAAGGTGGAGGAACAGTACAATAAAAGAGTGAATGATAGGCATTCAGGTAGGTATGTGTAATAGATGTAGTCATATGAGAAAGTTTGGGAACCCCTCTTAATTCTTTGGATTTTTGTTTATCATTGGCTGAGCTTTCAAAGTAGCAACTTCCTTTTAATATATGACATGCCTTATGGAAACAGTAGTATTTCAGCAGTGACATTAAGTTTATTGGATTAACAGAAAATATGCAATATGCATCATAACAAAATTAGACAGGTGCATAAATTTGGGCACCCCAACAGAGATATTACATCAATGCTTACTTGAGCCTCCTTTTGCAAATATTACAGCCTCTAGACGCCTCCTATAGCTTTTGATGAGTGTCTGGATTCTGGATGGAGGTATTTTTGACCATTCTTCCATAAAAAATCTCTCCAGTTAAATTTGATGACTGCTGAGCATGGACAGCCTGCTTCAAGTCATCCCATAGATTTTCGATGATATTCAAGTCAAGGGACTGTGACGGCCATTCCAGAACATTGTACTTCTCCCTCTGCTTGAATGCCTTTGTAGATTTCGAGCTGGGTTTTGGGTCATTGTCTTGTTGGAATATCCAACCCCTGCGTAACTTCAACTTTGTGACTGATGCTTGAACATTATCCTGAAGAATTTGTTGATATTGGGTTGAATTCATTGGACCCTCAACTTTAACAAGGGCCCCAGCCCCTAAACTAGCCACACAGCCCCACAGCATGATGGAACCTCCTGGGCAGCTGATCAGGATGCCTCCTGGACGCCTCCCTGGTGAGGTGTTCCGGGCACGTCTAACCGGGAGGAGGCCCTGGGGAAGACCCAGGACACGCTGGAGGGACTATGTCTGTCGGCTGGCCTGAGAACGCCTTGGGATTCTCCCGGAAGAGCTAGAAGAAGTGGCCGGGGAGAGGGAAGTCTGGGCATCTCTGCTCAAGCTGCTGCCCCCGCGACCCGACCTCGGATAAGCGGAAGAGGATGGATGGATGTCTAAATAAGCATTTGCATACAACAAGCGACTCTGTTTGTGGTGTGAGTGCAGAAAGGGCTTCTTTCTCATCACCCTGCCATACAGATGTTCTTTGTGCAAATTGTACTGAATTGTAGAACGATGTACAGATACGCCATTTGCAGCAAGATGTTCTTGCAGGTCTTTGGAGGTGATCTGTGGGTTGTCTGTAACCATTCTCACAATCCTGTGCATATGCCGCTCCTGTATTTTTCTTGGCCTGCCAGACCTGGGGTTAACAGCAACTGTGCCTGCGGCCTTCCATTTCCTGATTCCATTCCTTACAGTTGAAACTGACAGTTTCAACCTCTGAGATAGCTTTTTGTAGCCTTCCCCTAAACCATGATACTGAACAATCTTTGTTTTCAGATATTTTGAGAGTTGCCTTGAGGATCCCATGCTGTCACTCTTCAGAGGAGAGTCAAAGAGAAGCACAACTTACAATTGACCACCTTAAATACCTTTTCTCATGATTGAACACACCTGTCTATGAAGTTTAAGGCTTAACGAGCTAATCCAACCAATTTGGTGTTGCAAGTAATCAGTATTGAGCAGTTACATGCATTCAAATCTGCAAAATTACAAGGGTGCCCAAATTTTTGCACAGCCAGTTTTTCACATTTGATTTAATTTCATACAACTAAATACTGCTTCACTAAAAATCTTTGATTGGAAAACACCCCAGTACTCAGATGTTCCTAGGAATTGAAAGACATACCACTGTTATCTTTTTTGTTGAAAGCAGAGTAAATTTATTATGCAGGCTGAGAGGGGTTCCCAAACTTTTTCATATGACTGTATATACAGGTCAAATCTTGTTATAGTGAACATCGAAGTAGCGAAATTTTCAGAGTAAGGAATGCTTGTTGTTGGTCCAGACTAATGTTCATACAACATCATGTTTAACGGATTTCGTATGAATGATATATAAATTTCAGTATAACAAATGTTTTTTTTGACAAAAATGGCCACCGAACATAATAATGTGATGCAAAAAATACTTAATGCCACACCTCCACTCTCATTGAGTCTCGTGAACCCTGCAACAGGTTATCTCTTTCTTGTTAGACCAAAAGACAGGGACAGTCGGTTGCAAAATTTCCAGTTTTGATGCGTTCTCGTGCACATAGATGAATTCTGAGTCAGTGCTCCACCAAGCATCTGCCTGGGTAGATGTGTCATGTGCAGATACTCTATTGCTCAAGATCATAGTGTTTTCTTTGCAATGAACAAAAAAAGTAAGAAACAGTTTCAGTTTACACTATTACACTAAATAAAATATTTTTGCAGTTTTAGAAACTCTGTTTTTTTTATACAGGCATTGTCAAGCTTGGGTCACAGATTGCACGAGAGACAGGAAGGTGAGTCTAGGTTTCCAAGGAAAATACAGGTACTGTATTTTCTGCAGTAAGCCTAATCCTGCTGTGGACAACAAATTACTTTGCCCTTGGTTTACTGTTTACCAGACGTAGCAGAACAGGTATGGAGCTGTACTTGAACTGCTGCCGATAGAAATGGTGAATTGCTGGCGACCCTGGTCACAATAGTAAACATATTTTCCCCATGTTCGTTATAACGAAACTTCCATTATAACAAAATATTTTTATGGTCTCATGAATTTTGTATTTTCTATTGTACTTGAGTTTAAAATAAAAATCAGTTACTGAAAACTAATTAAAGAGATTTACTGATTTTTGTCAGTCTAGAAAGGGTAGCAATGCGATTTCTAAGGCACTGGGGCTCCACAGACTAATGCCATACTATAGAAATGGGGACAGTTGTCACTCATCTCAGAAGGGCCATACAGTTGAAGAGCAAAGTTTGCAATATTCAGTGATTTTATAAAGAGCTCTAGAACATTTAGAAATACTCCGGTCTTTCTCACCTCAGCTAAGGTCAGTTTTCTTGACACCACCACCAAAGAGACACTGAGCAAAAATTCGACCCAAGTCAGAACAGAAACACTGAAACCACCTCTTTATAATAAGAATGTATGCCATGTCAGCTTTGCCAAAATGGATGTGAACTACCTGAAGAGTTCTGGAAAGATACTCTTGATTGATGAGTCAATAGAGAAATGTGAGCTCCATTATGTGTGTAGGAAAACAAACATACAGTCCACAGAAGGAACCTCATACTAATGGGCAACCATTGTGTTAGCAGTGTCATTGTCTTGTAAGCTTTGATACATCAGAATGTGAATGATTGGATCTATAAATTATACAGTCGACCCTTGATATACGACCGGCCTGACATGCGAACAACTTGATTTACGACCAAAATTTTTATTTTGATTTACGACCAACATCTTGTGTTACGACCTGAATGCGGTCACGTGCATCCGCTTGTGCGATTGTAAACAAACAGCCGAGAGCATTCGTAAGCATCAGTTGGAGCCCAGATACGTGTGTTTGTGGACGTAATTTCGGTCAGTGCAGTGATTTATATAATTTATTTCGATAATTGCTAAGGAAGGAAGAGAAGGTAACGAAGGTAAAGAAAGCGATCACAATCGAAACGAAGAAGGAAATTGTGCGGAAATATGAGAGTGGTGTTCGTGTGACCGATCTCGCTAATATGTACAGCATGTCGAAATCCACCATCTCGACAATTTTACAAAGAAAAGATTTGTATAAGGAGGCTCCTTCTAAACAATAACCACCTTCCATTTCATTCTCCCCCTCCTCCCTTCCTGCAGCCCAAAGACGTCAAATTAAATGGTGAGTACAGTATGAAATTGTTGTTTCTGGTAGGCTAGGCAATTTTTATAACTTTTTGGTTAGTACATTAGAAAAATTATTGGTGTTTTGGTAAATTATGCACATTATACAACCCTTTTTTATTATGAAAAGGTTAAGTAAGTGTTGCTATGGGAGGTTTGGAACGCATTATGGCTATTTCCATTATTTCTTATGGGAAAAATAGTCTTGACTTACAACCAACTTTAGTTATTACCAGCCCTCGCGAACGAATTGAGTTCGTAAGTCAAGGGTCCACTGTATTTAAATTACTTGTCAGAATATTTGCTTTTCCATAGTGCTTACTTAAAAAGACACTGTAGAAAATAGTGTTTTCAATGACTTTTTTTCTTGAATCTTTGTGCTTTTTACAGACAAAAACAGTGTTTTTTTCCATATTGATTTATATGAAATTTACTGCACAAAGATTGATTAAAATATTGTTTATTCTCTGAGCAAGATTTAGCAATTTGAGCCACTATAGAAGGTATCTTTGAAAGATAGTTTAACCGCATTGTTATTCAGAATTCTTTCTGTATTTCTTTTTTGATATAGTTTACTATAAAAAGTATTATAAATAATTAGGACTGGTAACATTCCCAAGTTTTGTCAAGTGCCTTTTGAAATTCACTTTAAAAAGCTTAATGGTATTTTTTACATTTTAATAGCAGCTAATATTTAGCAATATGAATGACAAAATATAAAAAATGCATTGCATTGCTTAACACTGCTGTGTTAAGGCAAGGACATTCAGTTAATTATAGTTTATTGTTTTCAGTTTATTCATCTTTTGCTTAAGCTCATAGTTCATACACCATAGCCCAGTGTACTGTAGAATGTAAGAATATCAGAAGTTTAACAAATGAGAGGAGACCTTTCAGTTCATCTAGTTGTCTCAATAGCTCATCCACATACTTTGTTAAGGTTTCCTCTTCTGCTACATCACTTTGGTAGTTTGTTCTTGATTCCCATGACTCTTTGCAGTATCTATTCTTCCAACCCTATTTCAGTTTTTATGCATCTTCTATTTCAAGGTATTTGTCATGTGTACACAGTATAGTGAAACTGTTATTTGCATGTTTTACCAAAATCTCTAAAGTACAGTGATCAGCAAACTGTTAATTGTCAGATATTTCCCTTACCTTGAAAGCTCTGGATTCTTCCTTTATCAAAAGTGATTTGTTCAAAAGGTAGCCCGAAAACTCTATGTATGGAGAAAATGCATGTTACTTTAAATCATTCAACCTGCATTCAGACTTTCCTGTTTTTTACTATTGTGCAATCTGTCTTGGCAAGCGTATGCAGGCCTTCTGATGAAAGCAGTATCTTAAGTTTCAACAATTCTCTGTCCAGTCAAAGATTATGCAGTAGGCTATAGTTTCCAAATTGATTCGTTAGGCTAAGGTAGTGAAAATCTGCTGCAATTTTTTAGTTGAGCATGTTATATTTCAACTTGGAATTACAGTATTTATCATACATTTGCACCTGTAATGCTGCTAACTGACGTGACAGATAAACACCCCAAGCTCTTGCTGTGTTTACATTAGTCTGCATTTTACTGTGTTCTTTCAATTTCACTGTGACTTTAGCAGCAAATTATAGGCTCTATTCAGGATTATTATTTCTTCAGAAAGTCATAACACTGCAACTACCTACAGGAAGCTCTGGCCTATGGTATTGCAACAGCAATAAGCCTCCTTTACAGCCAAATTCTTAATCAAAACCCAATTTAGTCCTATACAGAATTTATTTATTTAAATGATGGTCTTATTTTTCATATTTTGATCAAAAAATGTCTGGTTGTATGTTTTTTAAGGTGAGCTAAGGCAAGAAAGGGACATCCAGTGAGCAGTTATTTGCATTACAAAATAAATATTTGCAATAAAGCAATATGTTAAATATCCACACAGAAAGGATCAGCTGTTCTGAAGAGTACTCTCATGAATAATTTATTTTGTCTCATTTATTGATATTTTGGTTTTTTCACTTTTGCCATTGCCGACTGAGCGAACACAAGTCAATAACAGTCTGTACCCTTTGCAAAAGTCGTTAGTTTAAATGACCTAACTAACCACAGGTACAGCACGTACAATTATCTACTGAACCATTTGAGTTTAGAAATCGTTGATTTTAATTCCACCAAGTTTTAATTGCTTTTTTTGTCTTTTTGTATCATATTGTAAATTAGCATTTAACCTGTAATGTATATGTGTCTGTTTATTTAGGAATTTATTTATTTATCCTAATTTAAGATGGTACTGCTAAAAGGAGAACAATGTTCCAGAAGAAAATGCCTTTTTATATGAAAAAGTGGAGATTTATGGTAGTTATAAAACATTATATCATATGTAACATTCAATCAGCCCCTGAAAGGAATACAGAAATGTTCCTTTTGCAAACAACGTGAGATTACATGGTATTCTTGTAGTATTCTGTTACTAATAACTACTGAAAATATATTTATTTGAAAATTTAAAACTGATGATTGTGCTAATAAGAATTATTTTTGAATGCTCTGAAATGACTACAGTTTTCTTTGTCCGTCGCCTCCTGGTTCACCGAAACGAGAAGACTCACGTATACAATAATACCATTCAATTCGCCTAATGTCTAGTTATGTAAGCCATTAAACTTTTTGGGGTTACAGTACACCCTATTGTTGGCCCCTTAGACCCAAAAAATCTTCTTTTTAAGGCCATTTTGGAGTATATTTTATGCAGTAAATTACACCCTTATAATAAAGAGTAAACCAATAGGTGTCTTAATAAAGGTGTTTGGAGTGTTGTTTTATGCTGTTTAAAGGTTGCTGATCACAAATATAATAATATTTTTGATACTTGATTCTTTATTGGTGGTCCTAGCCTAAGAGCCACTCATAGAAGATTAAAAATGATAAATATCAAACATAAGCATGTGGGGTATCGTTTTAGACTATTTCTAGTTTGGTCATTTAAAATATAGTGTTATTTACCATTTTTGATACTGTACTAGGGACGTAGCCATCTGTGGACCTGTATAATAGGATGAAGACTGACGCATCTCTTTTACAATTGAAATTATTTAGACTTTAAATGCTTAAACGTAATTTAAATATTTCAAATATTCGACACAGCTACTCTTTATTATGTACCGTACTTCTACCTTATGAACATTTCTTATGAAGACCCTGAATTAGGGTGGCGTATGCTAACTGAAACTTTTATACTATTGCCACTAGTGCAATGGTGGTTTGAAACTCCTCACTTGTATTATATTTTTGTTATAGCTGAAGAGAAATGAAATTGTGATTGCATCCCATCTCTACACCTAAATCCAATGAAAGTCGCACACAGAGCATGTTTCCTGGTATGCGACTATACAGATCAACCAAAAATTTGGTTTCAGCTTCAGTTTACGAGTCACAAGCATAAGATTTCCACAATTGATTTGTTTTCCATTTCAGCAAGACAGACATGTGTGACGTTTCAGACAAAACCAAACGGCACTTATAACTGTGTGTTGAACCATATTACAGGGATAAAGTGAAAACTATTTAATTGTTCACCTGCACATCTTTTGCCCTGTAACATCCCTGTAGAGCAGAAAGGATATGATAAACATGAGGACTGATTTGATTGGCCCAAGCCTGCACTTCTTTTTGTGCTTCACATGAGCTTGCTAGCAACCAAACACAAAATAAAAAACAACTTAGAGCTACATGTGAGCCGCAATTTGGAAGTGATATGTTGGTGTATGTTCAGTGTAGAGAACTTTATGGCAGGTGTGACGAGGCTCCAAAAAACTGGATGTATGAATGGCTATTGCACAGGTTTAACTTAAATATTGTGTAAATGTTGGGTTTGTGATCTGGTGGTCAGAGACACGAACACAGAATTCAATGCATGTTCTTCTGAGCGGGCTATCTTTATTGCATGCATGCTGTCTCTATCTGACGTATCAAAACCCCACTTCCTATCCTTCCTTTTTCTTTCACCACATAACCAATCACCACACGATAAACGTCTTTGTGAAATTAAAACTAGTTATAAACTTAACCCATGGAGTGTTCAGAACTTTAAAAATATCTTCATTATACATGTTTAATTATGCCATCCATTCAGAGTTGCTCCCATCTCTGAACGAGTCGCCAGCACATCGCAGGATGAATACAAGCAAAACATACACTAGCAGGGTCAATTTAGCATAACAAAACCCCACATCCTACATGACTTTGAAAGGAAACTGAAGCACACCGAGTAAACCCACCAGAAAAACATGCAAATGCAAGGCAGGCACGCCGCCGTGCCCCCATATGATTAATGCATGCTTTAATGCATTTCACCATGAAAATTATATTAAGTATTTATCTTAGCATTCTAAATGTTCAGAGAGCAGGAAGATCACGAAGTGAATGTATTCTGTGCGGCAATCGCTACCGGCGCCTCCTCTTAGTGCAAGAAGAAGTCAGTTTAAGAATCGCTTAGCACAAAGCATTTAATGTGCTATATAACTTATGACGGGGTTTGAGAAAATCTAGTAAATTAAATATTCATTTTACGATGAAGTTTAGTTTACGATGTTCTACTTTAATGACAAATTACGAGAATAAAGTCAACATGTCGACTTTAATCTTGACATAAACGGCGAGAATAAAGTAGAAATGTTGAGAATAAAGTCAACATGTCGACTTTATTCTCGTCATAAGCGTCAAGATTAAAGTGGAAATGTCGAGAATAAAGTCAACATGTTGTCACACTATTACACAGTACCCAGGTACATTACACTGTATTGAAAACAAATAAAACAAGTACAACTTGGCTTGCAGTATTATCCAGTAGTATAGAAACAGTATTTACACATCTGACCTTATAAAACTAAAGTATCTCCAGGCGACGGACGTGACTCCTTTTTTTCGGCAAAAGTTCTTTTGTTCATCATGTTCAACTTTATCGTCGGCTTCAGTTTCGGAATGTTCTCTGTCAATTTTCACCGTGCAATATCTATGCTACCGCTACCTATTTGGTGGTGTAGCAGTGAAAAAGAGCCCTCGCGCAACAAATCTGTGTTTAGCGGTGTAGCAGTGAAAAAGGTCCCCACTTGAACAGTTTCCCGCTGCACCACGTTCTGAACGTCGTTTAGGCAATTTAAACCGGTGTTGCGGTATAAGAAAAATCCATATCTTAAAAAAAATAAAAAACAGTTTTCGGTATGAACCGGTATACCGCCCAGCACTAGTACTAAAGTTTATTTCTTTTTTAAGTCTGAAGTTGAGTATGGAAAATGCCACATGCATGTAACCTATCCCTATATTTAAACTGTGTAGTTTTAAAAGTAGAATTAACTTTTTTTTTTCCTTAATGTTGACCATTATGATAAATTTGATTGTAAAGTGGCACTGCTTGATTGCATGTCTCAGTGACCTAAAACTGCTGGGAGAACAGTCACTCTGTACTGTTTAAGTCTGCATGCCTTTTAGTGGATGTTTTATACATATGAATATCAGTAGTAAATACAACAAAAATCCAGAGGTTTAAAAATAATTGAGAAGCCAGTATCAGTAAAGTTTCCATTTTGATTTGGTGTCATTATTTCCATTTGCACCCTTGCAAGCAAATCACAAATGTACTGCATGCCTTTCTGCCATGGGCCTACCTGGTAGATGCCATCTAGTATGAATCCCCAAGGCTGCAGCTGCATGCCATTCATTTCCTGTATTTGCAGAGTGAGAATGAGTTTGTTCACATACAGTACTTAGCATTAAATTCATTGCTTCTTCTTCTAATTATGAGGTTCATTGACAGGATCTCAAGGTACAATTGAGGCTTGAAGAGCATGCAGTATGGAAATCTATCAGTTGCATCACTACAGTTTGCAGATGATGTTGTCCTGTTAACCACATCACATATGATCTCCAGCATGCAATGGAATGGTTCCCAATAGCCAGTTCAGGTGGAGAAGTTCAAGTATCTTGCGTCTTGCTCATGAATGAGGGTGAAGAAGATTGTGACCAATAAAAGGTGCAGTTTTCGGACAGCGTGTTAGACTGTGGTGGTGAAACAAGAGCCAAGTCTTCAGACATATCTTTTGATTTACCAATTGGCCTACATCCCCATCATTGTGACCAATAAAAGGTCCAGTTTTCGGACAGCGTGTTAGACTGTGGTGGTGAAACAAGAGCTAAGTCTTCAGACATATCTTTTGATTTACCATTTGGCCTACATCCCCGTCATCACCTATGCTTATGGGTTCTGAGTGTATGACCAAAACAATGAAATTGGCAGAAATGATGAGTACAGTGAGGTTTATGTGCTGAGTTTCCTGATTCACCACTTGTGATATGGTGAGGAGCTCAGTAATATAGGAGAACCTCAGAGTAAAATCCAAAAAAGGGTAAATATAACCAGAGCCAAAAAACATAAGTTGTAATTCCTGGACAGAGGGCAAAAGAAGTTGTTGAAAGCAGTAATTCAGAAACTAACAATCAGAATGACACAAAATGTATTTTTGGTTATGAATCTAAAGTTGGACGACCAGAACGTGTAAGATACCTTTATACTATGACATGATACTCCCAGTCATCAAGCCTAGAAACAGCATCACAACCATCTGCAAAACCATCCCAGAATGATGGCTGTCATAAGGAAAATGAAATAGCTCTGCAGTAGAATGTAAAACATTTTTAACACTGTTAAAATAGATTCATTGACCTTCAAAACCCCAGGATCTATACTTAAATCATTTTTAAAGGCCAAGAAACAGTTGGAAAAAAATGAAAATCATAAGCCTTATCTTGACAGGTAACATTAGAGTAGTCATTTTCTAAGAGTACTGGTTCATTGCACTGGACCTGAAAGACATGTGTTTCACTGTACCAGTATGTTAATAAAGCTGATGACTATGTAGATTTTCAATCCAGATGCAAATTTAGAGTGCATCCATTTTTGTTTGCAACTTCTGCACACTTAGGTTCAAAAATAATGTTAGCCGCTGCTGTGTATATGGGGAAAAAAGAACACAATGTTGTCAAACTGAATTTGGTCATCCATGGAAATAATTTAATTTATCATTTCTACCACGTTTTATGCATGTTTTTGTTGTTTTTGTCATTATGACTGTAGCATGAGCACAGTGCCATTTTGTCAGTATTTTCTTGTGTTGGTGCAACCATTGTGTTTATGACTGTTGCAAATTTCAGTATGGATTTAACCCAGATCTTCTGTCGATGTATTCATCAGACTAATATATATTGGGTAATAGGGGCAAAGCCCCCTGCTTGCTTCGCTTAAACAGCACCACCCCCCCATCCCCAGGGGCGCAATTTGCTTCATGCCTCTGCTGCTTGCGTTGTAAAGTGTTTGGGGCTGAACGCACGCTAAGGAGATGCGGACGTATCACCTGCTGCTGCTGCTCCTGCTGTCGAGCTGCGTGTTCTGCTTGTCGCGCTGCGCGTCAATCATTTATAAACCTGTACATCAGCTGTCCTTTTGTCTCATTGCTTTGTGTTACGGGATGTTAAAGTGTCTCTCGCGGGACATCAAAGTGGCTTCCAAGAAGATCATGGCTCGACCCAAGTTTTTTTTATTATAATAGAGAGATATATTGAAGTAGCTTACAAATGTAAGCAGAATTTGAGCCTAGGTTCAAATTCTATAAGGCAGTAATATTACCCTCTGTTCAACCAATTATTAGCGTGCATTTGTAAAAATGTGAATAAATGTAGTTACGTTGTGTCATATAGCTTTTTTTATTTCATGGTAGTGGTTTTCAATTACTGTTGTACAGAAAAGCACAGAATGTGACTTAGAAAGTTTAGACAAATCTTCAAGTAATTTATTTTGGCATTGCATTTGAAGTGTACCCTACTACCTTCAGTCTCTCTTTGAAAAAACTCCATACAACCACATTCACTAAGTTCACGAGCTGCTAGTGGCTACTCATAGCTTCCCTCTATCTTTTCATCTGCTTATTCAGTTCAGCATTATATGGAGCCAGTTAATATAATTAATGCATTCATATAGTCTGTTAAAAATATTCATCAATTTTTAACAAATGTTTTATTTCTTCTGCTTCCAAGATCTTTGCTTGACAGGATCAATTTATTTAATGCCAAGTGTCACACTGGGCTCCAGATTGGGAGCATTTAGTGAGGCATATTCTCTGTCCAGCAGCCCATGCAAAGCCATACTGTTACTCAGCATCTCCTTACAAAAGCATTGCTTCATATGAGTAATAATATTGACATTTGTTATAACCCTTTAAATGTGATTAACATTTTTTGGCCAAAAGTCTCATCTCTCTGATGGCTGTCTTAACAAGGGGCTTCTTGTTCTTTATATTTCAAATGTCACAACTGAATGTAAGATTGTAAATACTTGTCAATCCAAAATCCATTTTCATCTTGCAAATAAGAGACTGTCTGTTTAGGCATCAATCCCAGTGATAACTCAGATGCTACTATAGATACTGATATATAATGTTTAGAAAAATATAGACATATCAGTGCAGTGTTTGGCAAAATGGACATATCTGAAGGTAGCCAAAGCTAACAGAGCATTGCATTGGTAAAATTGCATTGTTACAGACAGAACCATTAACAATATTATATATTAGGATATAACAGTTCATATAGCCATATCTAATGAAATATACCTTTATGACTAAGCGAAAAATTCCAAAAACTCTGTCTTCAAATCAGGGACAAGCTGGGCTTTCGCCTGTCATAGCCATATTGGTCAAAAGGCAGGAGCCAGCCCTGAACAGATCAACAACCCATCCTGGATTTTACCTACTCACGTGCTGCCAATTTAGATTGACCCATTAATCTGACTCTCTTGTTTTGGTGATATGGGGGCAAAATCAAAATACCTGGAGGAAGACCCATGTAGACACAGAGAGAAAGTAAAAACAACAGCCAACCTAAGAACTGAACTAAAGATACTGGATCTGTGTGACATCAGTACTAACCAACATGCTAGCATAAGAGAAATGTTATTATTTTAAGTGTATCTGGGCTATGTCAGGTAATCCTGTGGTATCTCATGCACTCCTTTGAATCCTCAGATCTCTCTGTCTGTTCTCACCAATTACTATATGTGCACAGTTGTAACTATCTTAACTGGCTTCATTACATGCTGTTAAGACATCTACTCAGCTCAGAACGTTTGACCTTTGTAGTCATCATTATAGCTTTATGAAGCAAATTAAAACAAGAAGATGATAAAACACATTTTGAAAAACATCTTGTTTTATACAGTGATATTAAAAATATTTGCAAGGTTAAAAATAGTTCCAGAGTCTTGGGTTTAATTCTTGGCCACACACTCTATTTGAACATTCCCTCTACTTTTACATGAATTCTTCTTCTTGTATATTGGTTTCCTCCAGGACTCTAAAAAGTTGCAAGTTAAGTTGACTGGCAACTGTAAAGTGACCCAGAATGATGATGGGTGGCCTGTCATGACGTTTCATCCATTGCTTGTTCCACCCCAAAGTTGGCAGAATTAGCTTCTTTTCCCAGAATCATGGAACTGGAGTAAGTGAATTGAGAAAACAGATGGAGATGTTCCCCCACTATTTGTATGTTTATGATTTTACTCTTGATAAACCATTGATATGTGCGTAATCATAGTTACTTGAGACTTTTTTTATTATTCTTTTAACTCTATTCTGATAAAATATTCTGTTGCTAGAGTAATTATTTCCACCTTTATTTGTTTATCATCATTTTAATAAAGTTATTCGTAAATTATGAAATCCTGTTAAATTGCCTATATTTTAATCATGTTTATCATTATCCCTAAGTGAAAAACCTTGAAAAAGACTCACAATCCAGGCCAGGACCTGTACTTGGCTTCCTATAGCTAGACCTCATCCTAGGTAGCCTGACCCTAAACTACACAGGTAGGCTTTGGCCTGCACATGCCCGAAATAGGGGAATGGCTTTAAAAGTTCAAAAATACTTTAATGTGCTTTGATGGAGAGGAAAAACTGTAAAACCTCTTGCTTGAGGACAAGACAAATGATAATCTTTATAAGTAATATACTTCTGTAAAATGAAAATATGCACCAAAATAAGGCAAATAGGAATATGCAAAAGATATGCCTAAAAAGGCAATCCAGGGCAAACAATCACAAATTGAAATCTTATAATCAAAATTTTGAACAAGAAGCAAAATAATCAAAATATTAGAAAAATCCAATGAACAGTACTTGTAGGCAATAGTACTCCATGAAAATCAGTGAACCTGTACTGGGACCAACTCTCTCACCTGAATATAAAAATTGAGGGTTGTCTCAACAGCAGTGATGTCAGGGTGGACCAACCTCTTGGGATTCCACCCACAGAAAACAAATAAAATAAGAAAGCTGCTTAGACACACACTACATTAATACTAAATAATAAATGTTATAATACAAACTAAATTTACATAACTAAAAAGAGCACATAAAAATAATAACTTAAAAACAACAATAATAACCACAAAACACAAAATAAATATAAGACTGGGAATAAACACTGGTCGTATCATACCAAATAATTATTCTTCTGTGTTGTAAACCTTTCAAGGGTTTCCATCCAATTGATCTGCTGGTCTGAGTACATCTAAAAACTGTAATGATTTCTAATTTCCACACACTCTTCTAAGGATATTTGCTGTCACCAGCAATGAATCGCTCACCCCTCTCAATTTCACATTGTCACTAGCAGCTTCTGGCCGCAAACCTGGGACTCCTGAGTTAGAAATCAGGAAATTCCCCATGCTCAGCTAAGCAAATGGGCCTTATGACTTCAACTGCAGCTGGAAAGGTGTCACACAACACTCTCTTTTTCAGCCTGGCTACCCCCTCCCTACACTCTTCACTTCCCTGAGTGATCCCAAATGAGTCTCTAAATGTTACCAATCATCATGGTCCTGCCCCGTTCAATTTCACAACCTCACAGGGCGAGTATGGATGCACACCCTGGGCCTCTGAATCAGTAAGTAGAAGCTTATCCAACTGGAGAAAAGGAGAATTGCTTTGGTATAGTGGTGGAGTAGCCTTCTTCTTTGTTTGTCTTTTTATTGCTACTGTATTACTGTCAACTCTTCTAAGACGACATACAATCAAGAATTTCATTAAACTATGTATACCTATATAATATGTACTCATGACAGTAAACTTGTAATTGAACTTGAGCAAAGGTCCAAAGTTTATGCCCCAGTGCTTCAGCTGCCATATATTGAAAGACGAGTAACAAAGTGGGAAAAGGGAGAATGAAACAGTAGGAGTAAATGTGGCAGAGACTGAGTGAGTGGGAGAGAGAAAATGAGAGTGGCAGCTGCCACGTAGTGGGCATCCTCATAGTTAGAAATCTGATTGACTGTTGGGCCAGTGGAGTTCTGCTTTGGCACACCTGGCTGAAAAACTATTTCTGTAATGCAATGTTCTTTGAGGTCCAGCAGCTTAAGAGGGATAGGGGGTATTGTCCTAAGTAAATTCCTCAGCGCAGATATTTGCCAACTATTTAAAACATCATTGATCAGATAATCATATTCTGAACCCTCAGCTGGATAACTTGCATAATAAGTCAAGTTGTATCTAAGTCGAGGATCCTGCTGTAAACACCTTCATCCTGAATTGCTTCCTTTTGAATTGTAACTGGAAGAGGTACTCAGCCAAACATGGGGCCGAGGAAGTAAATGAACTACCAGGAAAAAAAATTATTTGCCTCATGTATGCATTCACAGTGGGGAATTTCTATTCCTAACACAGCACATTCACTTCAGTTTAATAGTACATTTTGGAGAACCCATCTAATGGTAATAATTTACTCCAATTAGTTTGATAAGAATTCACAGTACATCTAAGATATTTCCCTAGGTTTTTATTGACATGATCTTTTTGAGCATTAATTTCTGGGTGGTTATAGTAATATCAGGTTTGCTTTGATGTCTACTCTATTACAAAAATAGCTTCCAAATCTTGAGGTGAACTGTACACCACGGTCAGATATTAACAACTGGGGAAATCCAATCAAATAATATAATATTTTCTGATTATGTCAGCCAGTTCCCGGGCAGAGGGGAGGTTCTTGAGAGGAAAAAAGTGTGCTCTTTTTGAATACTGAGCTAAGGTTATCTTGCAAAGGTGGAAGATCCATCCATCCATCCATTTTCCAACCCGCTGAATCCAAACACAGGGTCACGGGGGTCTGCTGGAGCCAATCCCAGCCAACACAGGGCACAAGGCAGGAACCAATCCCGGGCAGGGTGCCAACCCGCCGCAGGACACACACAAACACACCCACACACCAAGCATACACTAGGGCCAATTTAGAATCGCCAATCCACCTAACCAGCATGTCTTTGGACTGTGGGAGGAAACCGGAGTGCCCGGAGGAAACCCACGCAGACACGGGGAGAACATGCAAACTCCACGCAGGGAGGGCCTGGGAAGCGAACCCGGGTCCACAGGTCACCCAACTGCGAGGCAGCAGCGCTACCCACTGCGCCACCGTGCCGCCCAAGGTGGAAGATCTGTTACAAAATCAATGATGATCCATGATTCCTTCTATGGCTGATGAGGCAGTGATATGAAGTTTAATAAACCTAAAGGGCAAATGGAGCTAGACTTCAGGTTGACAGCAAGCTGCAACCTTTTATCAGTTGTGGGATTTTAGATGCTCCTGAATGACCAGCAATCAAAACAAATCATATTTTTTAATTGGTTCTGGAAACAAATTCTACCACCTCTGGTACAGTTTATAGTATAGTAGATTTTTCAGTCAGGAGACGTTAACCTTTCTATTAAACCAATAGGCAGGAAGAAACTGCTCTTCTGGGAAGATGTTTTCAGGTTTAGTGCAGCTTTCATTAACCTCTAATTGTCCAGATGAAGGTTTTAAACTTTTCTTCTCAGCCCAATAAGAAATAAGAAAAGTTAAATTGGCTGAAGAACTGAGCACATATTGTTTGTCTTGTATTTAACCTTTTGGTGTTCTTTAGGTACATTACGTTCTTGTGGTTGATGAAAATCATAAACGGACATTCGGCTACCTCCAGCCAGTGTCTCTGCTATTTCATTTCCAATTTCATGGCTATCGATTTCCTGCTTCTTTTGTCATAGTTGTGCTTTGCGGGAGATGCTTTCTTTGAATTGAGGACTTTGCACATGCTCTTAAACCATTGTGATAAAATAGCTTCCACCCCTATGCTTGACACACCAAGTGGATTTTTTGTTATATTATGTGGGGTTTTTTTTTTTTAGTAGTGACCGAAAGAACGAGATCGCGAATACAAGCGGCTGAAATGAGTTTCCTCCGCAGGGTGTCTGGGCTTTCCCTTAAAGATAGGGTGAGAAGCTCAGTCATCCGGGAGGGGCTCAGAGTAGAGCCGCTGCTCCTCCGCATCGAGAGGAGTCAGATGAGGTGGCTCGGGCATCTGATCAGGATGCCTCCTGGACGCCTCCCTGGTGAGGTGTTCCGGGCACGTCCAACCGGGAGGAGACCCAGGACACGCTGGATGGACTATGTCTCCCGGCTGGCCTGGGAACGCCTTGGGATTCTCCTGGAAGAGCTAGAAGAAGTGGCCGGAGAGAGGGAAGTCTGGGTATCTCTGCTCAAGCTGCTGCCCCCGCGACCCGACCTCCGATAAGCGGAAGAGGATGGATGGATGGATGGGTTTTTTTTTTTGTTAGGTAGTAATTAAGGGACCAGACAAACGGATGAACTTGTTTAATGGAACTTTTTTCTCTCTAGTATAAAACTCTCTTAACCTTAGTTGGGTCCATGCCAAGAGCAATATTGAAAATATGATAACCAAGGAACAGGACAGAAATTTTGTGAAACTCACAATAGTGCTTAAATGAAACAGCACTTCTCTCACATGAACAACATGCTTAACCATATTTTACAAATAAATGCAGATATCACCTGCACACTGGTATATAGCTTGCTAGAATATCTGTAAATATATCATTAACAAGGTCTGAAATGCTGTTGGATCACTGCCCAATCCATATGGCATTACTTCATATTTGTAATGCCCATTAAGTTGTTTTAAAATCAGTAAGGTCACCATTAAAAAAGAAATTGGACTGATAGTGCAACTAGTAAAAAAAAAATTGTACTGTGAATATATAAAAGTTTTGAGTTGTTGGATGTTCATTGTCAGTAGATTTAAATATTTAGTAGTATCTTACAATTTATTGTAAAACAAAACAAAAACCAAAATATTCACGCCAGTGTTTAAATATACTGTTGGAAAGAAAAATTCATACTTGTGATTTGTTTTAGTATTTAGGATAATCAACCATTTATACATGTATACCATCTTTCCTCATATTAATATCACATAATACATAAAATACCCGTTTGATCAGACTGTGTGACACCAGAATGGCTGACTTACAATGGCATGAAAAAAACAACACCTTCCCCCATGGTAAAACTGTACATCGGTGATCAAGTAGAGTCACAGTGTTGCAGTTAGAAATGCTACTGTTTTATTACACTGTTATGAAGTTTTCGTGCGGCTTCATTCAGATAGTGGATGGATGGGTAAGCTTAGCTGTGTTTATGTTAGTAACTCTGTAAAATCAGTTCATAGCCACCATCAGACATATGCTGCCAGTTCCCAAAAGTACAAGGTCTCTGTAGCGCAACCTGGCACCATGCATTGGCAGTGAGGGAGGTGGAAGCTGCCACAGGTGGCACAAATGATGGTTCTCTGATGCCATCCAGTTGCCATACACTGCACTATGATTTGACAGCTGCTAAACTAATTGTATTATATGATAACATTTGAATTGGAGTTAGCAATGTACAGTAAGGTGCACTTTTATTACGTTGTGACTGATCAAGTTTCTTTTAAACTCCGGTGTCTATCTGTGTAAGAAGAAATCTCCTAACAAATATAGCTTAAAATGATATGAAATGTAAGCTGTAAACTAAAGTATACTTTGTGCTCTAAATTTTAAAATGAAGGCTATAATTTGTCATTTCCATGACTTTTTGCAAAACAGACATATTTCTATATAAAACCTTGATTACACAGAAAACACTGGCTGCTTCCTCTTAAAATGTGGTTTCATGTTCCAAATTAAACTTCCCAGAGTCGTGAGATTCCACAGCATCTATTAAGCTCTTATTCCTTTGTCTCATTTTTACCCTCGTGCCACTGTTTCTATGGTAACAAGAATACAGGATATCAGGAAAAAAGCAGCAGAGGATGACAAGCAGAAAAAGTGTATGTTATAATTTATTATTTAAAAATTAATAAATGTTTCTATTTGACACAGTGCATGTTTGCGTAGGATGTTTTCACCACTGCGTTCTCATACAGCATGCACTGTAAATCCCCTCACATTATAAATTTGCTTATTTCTGCCTGTTCGTGAGTGTTTTAACTGAGAAGAAGACAATGTAGAATGTTGATGCTGAAGCCTGAATTATTCAGATGACTTTCTTATATATTGAAAATTATTTTTTCTTTTAACAGTACTATATTTATAATAATTCCTTTTACTAAAAATCTACTGAAATAAAACAATAAATTACTTCATTAAAGCAATTCAACTCAATAATAAAACTATGAAATTTGTATCATCTATACAAAGGCAATCTCGGTATACAAGAGAACATCCATATCCAGAACATATTATGCACACACCTGAAGGGAATGAAAATGTAAATAATGCTGTTAGAATATGGCCTTTTGCTTCTGTTTGCCTGTTGGATGGATGTTCTGTAAATTGGAAGTATTTAACTGTATTCCTGAAGGCCTTCAGTGGCTGTAGCTTTCCTCAACTCATTTCATAGTTTGAATCTTATTCTTGCAGATAATGAAACTTGGTTTTGATGACATTCTGTCATGTCAAACATTTTGAATATTCAAGATTTCTTTTCCTGTGGAAATTATCAGAATATTTTGTGGAACACAAGAGATTTGAAGTTCTCTTTTTCATCTCCAAATTTACCATTGAATAATAACTTTCTCAACAACAGTTTAAATATATTCAGGGTTATGGAATGCCAAGCTGACCTTGGCAGCTACTGCAAGGCTCACTTTTGCACAAACCCAGAGAAGAGCAAAGAGAAATCACCAATTGACCTAACCCTCATGTCTTTGTGGATGTGGAAGGAAAATCAGAGGGAAAAAAATACAGATGCAGGGAGAACATACGCTCACAATTTGTTCTGTACAGTCTGTACATTATAATTAGCTGTAGTGGACATTTTACTTAGAGTAACTGCAAGTACTGTTAAAAGCAAAAAGAAACCTGAGGTCAACGTGTTCTGCATTATTTATCCATAATGCTGTTTATGTTCACAGCCGGCTGTCAACAGTTCAGTAACTGCAGGTATTTGGTATATTTTGTCTTTTGTTAAGCAGTTCATATTAGAAAATTGAACACCACTCCACTTCAACAGATGACAATAATGAACAAATGCAATATGCAAAGTGTCTCATTACATTTCACATTTAAGGTATTTTTCAATTTTATTAGGGATTTTAACACTTGGAAAAACTCTCACTTTACTATGCATTACTTACATTTGATTGAAGAAATGTCAGTTTGTCCCGTTTATATGAATTACTTGGAAAAACAGGCCACCAATCAGTCAAGATCATTAAATGAATAATTATTATTGGACACAGAAGCACAAAACTCTCTGAATTTCATTGAATGTTGATGCTCCATTTTATTCACATGTCCTTTACACACAATGGTCAAAAGATTTTGAACCTGAATTGGATGTTATATGGTGGATGTTTCATAAATGGCCAAAGATTACTGTAGTTCTTTTGTACTCAAATATGTGAATTACAAGTCTCTACTATTGTGGCTTATAGTGTAAGCTTCTTGCTTAAAGAACCAAGTCAAAATGGATGACAAAAAACTCAAAATCAAGTATTGTGCTATCAAATACTTTGTAGTGCTAGGTAACAACACACCTTTGGACATTGTCTAGTCTGTATGTATATGCCAGGACCAGTCCTCTTCATGTGCCACAGTCAAGAGATGCGCTGCAACACTCCATTACAGCAGGCTACTGAAGATGACCCAGGGTCTTGCTGACTTTCAGCATTGATGGCAGAAGAAATTGTTACCACTGTGGAGCAAATTACAGTAAACATTGAAGAGTGATAGTATATGAGATAACATTAGTTATGGGTCAGCTGAGTCCATTCTTTGGAAAGCTAAACATGACCAAGGTCTGTATATGCTGGGTATCACGTTTTATTGGACCATCACTCCATCCATTTTTCCAAAGATAATTTCTAGCTAATTACTATAGACTTGGGGAAATTTAAGAAGCATTTCATAACTTGGGATGAAACTCCAGACCAACAGTTTTAACAATGGAAGCATGGTGATTCTCTAACATCAAAGAAATTCACGATACAAGCCAGTATCAAGAAGTTCATTTGCACATTTTTGTGTAATTAAGGGTGTGGTTCATATTTATTTCACGTCTCAAAAGATCCACTTAGCTGGTAAATATTATGCTGACTTGCTTTGGCATTTGCAGCAATCTGTCAAGAAAAAGCAGCAAGAAGTGCTGTTGACCACAACCCCCATCAACACTCACACTGCATGACTTGCAGAGCTTATTCTTTGGAACTGTGAATTCAAAGACATGCCACAAACACCATGTTCTCAAGACCTTGGACATATTGTATGAATGATGAAGAGATCAAATTAGCTCCAGAAGGCTGATGGCACAAGCGAAGCAAATGTTTTCACTGAGTGGCTTAGAAAATCATTGCAGACTTGATAAGAAGTGTATTAGTGTTCATGGGGATTAGGTTTCTCATATTGATATTTCTCTTAATATTTCAGGCTGAAAATATCATAACCGTCCCTCGTATATACAGTATGTGTAATCTACATATACAGTGTCACTTGGCTTAGCATAAGAAGTAAAATAAATGTTTTCCTTAGTTTGATCTGGTTTAACTGCAAATTCAAATCAATTAGTTGATGAAGGCAGCAAATAGAGATAACATCCTCCACTGCTTTACCTGTCCATTTGTATCCTATTGGATTAAACTAAAGGTAAAGTGTGAATTGTTAAACTATTAATGACCATAAGAAAATTATTATTAATAAACTAAGTCCTGCATATTTTATATGTTGCAGGTCAGTGTCACAGTACAGATCGACTTAACTCCTGTTTCTGTCCTGGTCAGGATGTCTTTTCTGTGGAGTTTGCAAGTTTTTACTATGTTTGTGAAGATTACATCAAAGATTATTTAGATTCTACTCCTAGACCAACACATGGTGTTAAATTGTTTGGTTACTCAGTTTCTCCAGTTTGTTCAGCAAATAAGTCTTGTGATCGTCTGGTGTCCCATCTAAACTTCCTTTTGATTGTTTCTTCCAGCATTGGCTGTAGCAAATAAGAAAAAAGAAAGCAGAAAATAAATGCTTAATATACAGTGGTTCTTGAAAGTTAGTAAAGCCTTCAGAACTTTCCATATCCCTGCATAAATATGACACAAACATTTTCACTCAAGTCGTAAAAGGTAAATATGGAGAAGCCAGCTAAACAAATGAGACAAAAATGTCATACTTGGCCATTTATTTACTGAGGAAAATGAGTGTGATCAGTATGAGTAAAAAACAAATTAGTATGATCATGGAGTTATTAATTATAAAATTTCTAAATGCCTTGTTTAATGTTGCGAGATCTTTGTGCTCTTCAGGATCCCATAGTATAAAGAAGTTAAAAAATAACACTGTATCCATGTTTTGAATCCTGGTAGTGTCTCACCTCCTACAGATTAGTTGTTGTTAATTAGGCCGTATTAACAGTGAGTTGAATGTCACCAATACAAACTTTAAAATAGCAGTGAATGGTTCAGGGGTTTTCTGGTGTTTAAAAATCAGAAAAATTGAAAACAGTATTATTATTTAAGATGGTTAGGAATTGGCTTTGGTTTGTATTGTTTGAACAAGAGGGCATTTTTCAGTAATTAACACTTGAGCAGAGAACACCATAAAAAAGCCTTATTATCTAGTAAATAAAGGAAGGACAGTCATTTTTTCCCTAAAACTTGAAATATAACTTCTCAAATGTGATAGAATGTGTGTTTGTGTCAAATTTAAACATTCCTTTACTCAAAAAACTGATGCCAAAATAGCCAGAAAAAACATAAGCGTGTGCCCACCTGGTCTTTAACGGCAAATATTTAATGCTTTATCTATATATAGATAGATATAAAAGTATAAATATGGCGGGTGGCCGGATCCCTTGCCCTTGGTTTCCAGCAGGGCCATGGGTCATGAGCATGGGAGCTAATCCCTGTTGGGGCCCGTGACCACCGCCAGAGGGTGCATAGACATTTTCAGGGCAGGTGTGGTGGAAGTGTGGCCGGAAGAACCTCGTTGGGCACCTGGAGTCCTTCTGGATGCCCTATAAAGGGAGCCAGTCACCACCACTCAATGGGCAGAGTCAGGAGGAAGAGGACAAAGCCTGAGGGGGAGTGGAAGCAAAAGCACTGGCGGCAAGAAGGAACTGTGTTGTGCTTGTGAGCTGGACTGCCTATTCTGTAAATAAACATGTGCTATGTGGCAAAAGCTGTGTCCTGCCAATCTGCGTTGGGTATAGGGCAACTGTACGGTCCCTGGGCTTCACAATATTTAATGTTTCATCTCACTGTGAAATGGTTGGGCTTGTTTTATTTAGTTTTATTAACATACTGTAAATGTGTATATCTATATATATAATTCACTAAGCCAGAAGACAAGTAGCCAACCATGGAAAGCACGCCGGAAGGGGCGTGGATTCACTAAACCGCCGACAAGTAAGACGCCAATGGCGCATGCAGGAAGGAGCCACACCCACCAACTCTTAGACCATTGGATACGACGAAAAAATCACAGCCACGCCCACCAACTCGGACACGACGCCTCGAAAAACATGCCGTCATTTCTGTTTGTCTGTGCCACAGGCCACTTGCAGCTCTGAGCCACGTTGACTTTTCATTAGTCAACCTCAGTGGAATCTTGGTTCACACAGAAGCAGCGCCAGAGAGAGACAGAGGCACACACAGGCAGTGCGAGAGAGAGAGTCGCGCGCACACACAGGCAGTGACAGAGGCAGCGCCAGAGAGACAGAGGCACACACACACACACACACACACAGAGGCAACGCCAGAGAGAGACAGAGGCATACACAGGCAGCGCGAGAGAGACAGCCGCGCACACACAGGCAGTGACAGAGGCAGCGCCAGAGAGACAGAGGCACACACACACACACACACAGAGGCAACGCCAGAGAGAGACAGAGGCATACACAGGCAGCGCGAGAGAGACAGCCGCGCACACACACACAGAGGCAACGCCAGAGAGAAACAAGCGCACACACATGCAGCGCGTGAGAGAGAGCCACAGAGAGACAGAGGCACACACAGGCAGTGCAAGAGAGAGCCGCGCAATCCTTTAAAACTGAAGTTAAAACACAATGAAGGAAGCAGTCTTTAAAAACCAATAAGCCCTGTGCCTCTTTTTCATTAGCGTCTCACCTGTTTCAGGCCCTGCAACAGTCGAGATGCTCTCTCTGCAGCTGACCTTCTCTGTGCCTGACTCCACTACTGTCAGTCGCCTAATTAAAAATGGCCTTTTGAAGGTGAGCTATGGACCCGCTATACCACAGGAACACATTGCCTTCGAGCCTGCTCTCGCTCACTCTAGCGTACCGACTTTCTCTCTCTCTCCTCACTCGTTCACACACTGCACAGGGGAGAAATGCCCGAAGCACGAGTCTACCCGGAAACCGTTTCAGCCACACTTCCACGCCCCTCGCTACACTGTGAGTGCGATGATTATTTATTTAAAAATGGGCTTTTGAAGGGGAGCTGTGGACCCGCTATACCACAGGATCACCTGTGACGTTGCCTTCACATTGTTTTTCTTTTATTTATAATCCTGTTGAGCAGATCAGACACCCAGGCAAACAACACTGAATAATCAATAGCTCCAACTACTTGGTCCGCCCCCACTCCTCACCTGAGTCGGTTTTTCAAACGCAGCCGTGTAGCAGATTAGTCTAGCAAGATGTAATAATCCGAGATGAATGCGCGCTGAGTGAAAAGCCAATATATATTGAGTCTACAAAACATGATCAGCAAGTCTTTGATAGGCTACAACAAAATGATGAAAGAACGGGCGCATTTTTTTCACACAAGCTGAGTGGGTGGGTGTTAGTTAGTTAATTAGCAACTCGAAGGATTTCAAGATATAATATACACAAGAGGTAACACTGCAAAAGCGGCCCAAACCAGAAAAGACAGCTGGCAAAAAGTGGCTGACAAATTAAACGTGTGTGCATTGTACTTACTGAAAGCAGCGTTACGGATTTTGCAAATGTTCATTTTTTTCCCTCTGCTTAAAAAACATTGAAAAAACGGCGCGGATTGGTTTGCAGCGTGTAAAACAGTTTGTTTGTCGCGGATAATTTGCTGTCCACACAGGGAGGAACCGCGAAGCGAACCCACAATCTTCCACTGTCTCCTTACTGCAAAGCATCCGTACTACTACAGTGCCACAAGGCAGTTAAAGAATGCACCGGGCTACATGTTCATTTTTTCCCCTGTGCTTAAAAGACATTAAAAAACTGTTTCTCAACTGTGACTCCGGAATAACTCAGTACGCGAAATGCGGCCAGAATCACAAACAACAATGAAAACTCTATGTGACTCACAGGTAGTGATGGGCCGCTCGATACTCAGGTTTCGACACTGTGTCGAGCTTTCGAAGCACTGCAGATTTTAATACTTGATTGAATAATGACATCTGTGATTTAAGGATTTCACATTTTCTTTCTCAAATGTGCTTACCTATATCATGACAAAGTACAGGGATAAACCTTTATTTTCTGTCTACTCCGTTTTAATTAAGACAGAGCAAAGAAAACATTTAAGGCTATTAAATGTGATCTCAAGAAAAGATCAGGGTTAATTATAATACTAATAACAGGAGCGATTATAATGATACAGTGCAAAAGTAAATACTAATTGAAAGAGCCGGGAATGCACGAGGTGAGGCGTCTTATTTTGTTTAACTCTTGCTATCGTATAGTGCATTCTGCCTGTCGGCGTTGGTTATATTTATATTTTTTAGACATCACACACTACAAGCTGCTGACAAACCCTTCCCTTCGTTGTCAGTCTGTAGCTACGAAAAAATAAAAGCAATACGACTTTTAACAGACGTCATTGAAGTGTATCATAAGTTTCTGTAACGTTAATGAAAATGGCCAGGAGGTGTCACGAGAGAGGTGAGTGTCAAATGCTTCGAAGCTTCGATACGATTTCCGACACAATTGCTTCAAACGTGTTGATGCTTCGCGAGGCTTCACCCCGCCCATCACTACTCACAGGTTACTGAACGAGAAATCAGCAGACTAGCATGACGGATGGGGCGTAATGGGCGTCCTTCCCCTCTCCTCCGGATTTTTCAAATGTTAATTTTATCCCTGTGCTTAAAAATCATTAAAAAAGCGGCCTGATTATGCGGCGTATGGTACGCCACGGGTTGGCTAGTATATATAAATATATATATATTGTAACAGTAAGGGGCGCTATTGCTCCCTTGAACCCTCAGGTACCACGTCAAACACCAGGTAAAAGTCCCAAGACTTTTTATTTTTATAATAATAATGTGCACAAAGCACCCTCCACTCCACACTACTCATATAATCAATAATCAATAAACAGTCACAATTCCTCCACTCCCAGACGCGTTGTCACCCTTCCTCCCAGCTCAGCTCACTCGTCTGGGGTTTCCCACAGTCCTTTATAGTCCCTGACCCGGAAGTGGTTCCAACCCTGCAGTCCATGACTTGTTATCACTTCCGGGTCAGATTAAAAGTCCTTTTCTTCATCCCGGAAGCACGTCATCCCTTCTGGTCATGTGATCAGGACGTACTTCCGGGTTATAGGGCACGTATAAGTCCTTGAGCCTCCCTGCAGCGTCCTCTGGTGGGCCCCACGGTGTCCAGCAGGGTCGGGAATAAAAACTCCATTGTCCATGATTGTCCATGATTCCCTGCTGGTCTTCGGGGCACTCCCATGCTACAGGGAGGGCTCCATCTAGCAGCCTGGGGGTATTGGCCGGGATGAACAGCCGGCCATCTCCCACAGTATACCCCTAAGCAAAGAATTATAATTCGGAGCGACCAGTGCCGAGAGGAATGTCTTTCTCCAAGAGGATCCACGCGGCGGGCTTGGGCTTCGTCGTCTAGACTCCCCGGAGAACCTAGGGGGAACGTTGTATCGCCAACTCTTCTGATCCCCTGTCCTCCGAGGACAACTTCGCCATAGATGGCCCGGCCTGCGGCATTCGTAGCAGAGCTGTGGTCCCCTTGATATTCTCCCCCTGCAAGACTGGAAGCACCTCAGTACTTCTGGCTCCACCCTTCTCGCCGTTGAGAAGGGTTTATCGGCCGCTCTTACGTTTTCCAACCCCTTATCCAACTTGTCAGGAGACCCCTGTTTTATTTTAGGGATCTCCTGTTTAATCTGGGGCTTGTGTACAGTTTGGCTCTATTAGAGAAAGAGAGCCCTTTCACTGTCTGCATGCCCTTTGACTTTAAACTAACCAGAGGCGGCGTCTTCAGCACCGCGTTGCTCCGAGAGAGAGCATTTTTCAGCTGCTTTGGTTCGATCGGCGCCTCCACCGCCCCTTCTGTCATTGTACCACATTACCTTGTTGTGTTCGCAGTGACTTGGCACCCGCTACTTATTAATTGCAGGCCCGGATCACACTGCATCCCTTTATAATGTACGGTACCGGCATTACCCACCTGTACCGCCAAATCATATAAGACGGGAGGTTGTCGTCCTATACGCTACAGTAATTCATCCACTTTCCGGATGGGCGTTTCGGCCGTCTCTCCCAGTTCCCCAACGATCTTCTGAATTGCCGTCAGCGTCTGTAAGAAACTACGTATGGGCTCGATTAGCTTTTCGAGTACCCGCACGTCCATAAAGTTATTTAGTTTGGCTGGAGGCAAGTTCACTTCCACCTTCTCCTTACCTGCCGGCCGGAAGCCAATGAACGCGTGCGCTGTCGGCACATGCTCTGACGGGCTTTGTGGAGGCTCTTGGGAATTGGAGTCTCTAGAGGATCGGGTGGCCGCTACCGGCCGACTGTGATCCGCCTTTTCTAATTAATCGGCGGGCCGTTCAGTCACATCCCGCTCCTCTTTACCTTTATTTAATACTGTCGCTGCTTCGCTTGCCTCCCCCTTCCCTTTCAGGGAGTTCGGATCCGTCAGGGAATAAACGACCTTACCGATGGTGACCTTCTCCTTCCCGACATCCTTCGAGCGAGATCACGTGTCCCATTTCGGCGAATCTGTGGGCCTCTTCCTGGTCAGATGACACCGTGTTTTCCTTTCGGTTTACCCAGCCTGCCCCAGGATAGTCCACGTGACTGTTCTCGTCAAACAGGATCCCCAGTTTTAGAGTCTAAGATGGGCTATACTCCTCGTTGTCACGGCCATCTTGCCTAGGTGGGAAGTATGTCTTCGACTCGTCGTCAGAATCGAGAAGACAGGCTCCTGAAAAATAACCAAAATAAGGTCCCGGTGAATCAGACGTTATTGCGGCACATACCTCTGGACTTCTATCGTGTCCTCTTAATTTATAGAGGTTGTTCCGTCCGTCTGAAGCCTGACAGCCATCCCGCTGCCATGACGCCCGGGTCTTTTCTGCATCAGTCCTGGCTCTGTCTTCCTCACTTCCTGTCAGGTATGTCCAGACTCGCTCAGTGTCCGTTAGGGTCTGTTCCTTTGGGCGACTCCCATTCTTTCTTCCAGACTTCTTCCCCATCGTGGTCCGAAGTACAACAAGGCTCACAAACGCAGCACTCTTGGTGTAGTGTGGCGTTTCTACCCCCGTGCGTTCTGACGCTACCTTCTTAAGGTTTTCTGTACACAGATTTTTTATAACACAGGTCCTCTGCCAAATCGACGGCCAGAGAAATCCTGCCGACTATGCCAGTGTAACAGTAGGGGGCGCTATTGCTCCCTTGAACCCTCAGGTACCACGCCAAACACCCAAACAACCCTACAGTCCATGACTTGTTATCACTTATGGGTCAGATTAAAAGTTCTTTTCTTCATCCCGGAAGCATGTCGTTCCTTCTGGTCATGTGATCAGGACATACTTCCGGGTTATAGGGCACGTATAAGTCCTTGAGCCTCCCTGCAGCGCCCTGTGGTGGGCCTCACGGTGTCCAGCAGGGTCGGGAATAAAAACTCCATTGTCCATGATTCCCTGCTGGTCTTCAGGGCACTCCCATGCTACAGGGAGGGCTCCATCTAGCGGCCTGGGGGTATTGGCTGGGATGAACAGCCGGCCATCTCCCACTATATATACATATATATATATATATATATATATATATATATATATATATATATATATATATATATAATATATATGTCTATATATATATATAATATATGTCTATATTCACTGTTGCTTTCTTATATGCGACAACACACAAATTCCTTCTCGCAGGGTGAGATGGGAGCTTGATTGTGCAATTTTACCTACAGATGGTAGGTACTAGTCATTTCCAAATATTGTTGCATTATGTCAGTTTACATAGCACTGCTTCAACACACAGGCATGTGCAAGGCCTCATTTTGATCATGAGAATCTGCTGTAAGTATTGATATGTTACTTGTGTATTTTTGCTGCTATTTTGTGGAGTTATATGCATGAACACACAAAAATCAGACAAACTGTGTGACGGTTTTTCCACTTTTTGGCCTGTGACAGCCGTTTGCTCAGTCGAAATGACAGTTGAAGGCATCATTTGAAATTTGCTAGTTGAGACCACTTGAGTATTGTTCAGAATAATTACTAGGCTGGTTTTAAATTTTGTTGGTTATGATGTACGACGCAGCACACATATAATTTCATGCCAGATTAAAAGTCATGCTGTAACAATGTGATCACTATGAGTGTGTAGTAGAAACCCATGGTTTTCAAACGAGGCATTGTTTGTGTCTGTTTGTGGTGTACTTCATTTGTATGAAGTGACGAAGGTGTTTTAGAATATATTTTGAACCTTTGTCTAAGAGTTTAAGACACCCTTTTTCATCTTACAAACTACAATGAACCTGAATTTTATGTACACAAAGTCAGAGTTTCAGACCATTTTCAAGTACACACTGCTAACATTAACACTCGATCATCTTCACAGTCATTCCAAGCAAACCTCATTGTAGCCTAAGGCCATTCATGTGAAAGTGAAACTACAACGATACAATGTAGGCAAAGAACTTTATTAAACAGTACTTATAAGGGTAATAATATTATTAAAATAACTGTCAATTTTCATTTTCAGGCTATGCTTAAAAATGTTTTACATTAAAGTAATGGTAAATAGATAGATAGACAGATACTTTATTAATTCCTAAAAACAGGAATCTTAAACAGGCAACAAAATCAGATAGAAAACATTACTGGGGATGAGCGGAGAGCCATACATTCACTAAGGGAAAATACAGAAATCATTATCAAACCAGCAGACAAAGGGGGTACTTTAGTCATCATGAACACATCAGATTATATACAGGAGGCACAAAGACAATTGTCCAATACTATGCATTATTACAAACTGCACGAAGACCCAACAGATCTCTTCAAAAAGGAACTAAAAAAAATAATAAGTAGTTTTTCTCTTGACATCAGGGATCATGTAAACAGTTTAATTCCTGAGAACCCCAAAATGGGTTACTTCTACATGCTTCCTAAAATCCACAAAGAAGGGAACCCAGGAAGGCCTATAATCTCAGGAACTGGCTCCCTTACAGAAAATGTTTCAGGTTGGGTGGAGCACATCCTTAAACCCCTCACCCGTAATACAACCAGCTACATCCAGGACACCACTGACTTCTTAAAAAAACTGTCTGCTTTAGGCCCCTTACCTGAGGGAACCTTACTGGCCACAATGGATGTTGAGGCACTTTACACAAACATATCCCATGATGATGGCATATTGGCATGTGAAATGTACCTCAAACAACATGATTTACCCACAAAGTCAGTAATAGAAATGATAAAATTCACTCTGACACATAATCTATTCTCTTTTGGACAAGATTGCTACTTGCAACAAATGGGGACTGCAATGGGTTGTTGGTTTGCACCTCACTATGCAAACCTATTTATGGCAAAATTGGAGGAAGATTTCATGTCAATGTGCATCGTAAAACCAATGTTGTATCTCCGTTACATACTGTAGATGACATCTTCATACTCTGGACTGCCAGTGAGAAGGACCTCCTCCATTTTCATAATATAATTGTTTTCACCCCAACATAAAGCTGAAGCTGAATTACTCAAAAACAGATGTCAGCTTCCTTGACACCACCGTTCAACTGAAAGACAACACCCTTGTAACTTCTGTTTTTCACAAACCGACAGACGGACCTACCTGAAAGTGATAGCTTCCACCCCAAGCATATAAGGAGCTCCATTATTTTCAGCCAAGCAATACGGTTCAATCATATTTGCTTAGATCCAACAGACCGGGATCAACAACTGCAGGAGCTCAGACAAGATTTCATCAGACAAGGTTACACCCCCAAAACAACAGACACTCAAAAAAGGAAAGCTACTGCCATACCCAGAGACATCCTTCTGGAATATAAAAACAAAGACAACAAGAACCGCATCCCCCTTGTTGTCACCTACAACCCACATCTTGAAACACTTTGAAAAATTATAAAAGAACTTCAGCCAATACTAAACAATGACCAAACACTGAAAAATGTATTTCCTGAACCTCCCCTCCTGGCATACAGACAACCACCAAACCTTCAACAACTAATTGTCCGAAGCTCCCTAAGTGAACCAACAGAAAATGGCACATCTCCATGCTTACAGAAAAGATGCAAAACATGTGCCCACATCTATGATACAGACCGTATAGTTATACCACACTGCCGACTTGAACATCACATAAAGGGATCATTTTCCTGCAGATCATCTAATGCAGTCTACCTAATTTTCTGCATGAAATGTCCTGACACTGCACTCTATGTGGGAGAAACTGGACAAACACTCCGCCAGAGAATGAATTTACACAGGTTCCACATTAAACATGGCAACACAGATGTTCCTGTAGCAGCCCACTTTAACAGCATGGACACTGTGAGAGGGACTTTAAAGTCACAGTGCTTATGGGCAACTTCAAAACACAGCAAGAGAGAAAAGAATGGGAAGTTAAACTCATGCTAAAATTTAATACATTACAACATGGATTGAATAAAGACAAGAGTTTTATGGCCAGATATGAGGATTGTTTACATCTCTCAGAATGACAGACAACCTGTCTACAGATCCACATTGTTTTGAAAAAACTCATTACAAACTTCAAAAGACTTTGTTGGACAGTTATCTTATCCAGAGATCTTGACCATACATTGTTCTTCTCTCTCTTGTTAAATTAACCCTAGCCTGAATGAATCTATTAATTTTTTTACATTTAAAATTTCTCATTTAAAGATTTACCAATGTTGTTTCTTGTCCTAGAGTGTGTATATAAACACAGGGAACTCCAGTCTCTGTATTACATCTTGCCTGAAGAAGGGGCCTGACTTGCCTCGAAAGCTTGCATATTGTAATCTTTTTAGTTAGCCAATAAAAGGTGTCATTTTGCTTGGCTTTTCTCTTAATCCCAAGGGGAAATTCACATACTCCAGCAGCAGCATAACGATAAAGAAACAATATTAAATTAAAGAGTGATAAAAAATGCAGGTAAAACAGACAATAACTTTGTATAATGTTAACGTTTACCCCCTCGGGTGGAATGAAGAGTCGCATAGTGTGGAGGAGGAACGATCTCCTCAGTCTGTCAGTGGAGCAGGACATTGACAGCAGTCTATCGCTGAAGCTGCTCCTCTGTCTGGAGATGACCCTGTTTAGTGGATGCAGTGGATTCTCCATGATTGACGGAAGCCTGCTCAGTGCCCGTCGCTCTGCCACAGATGTCAAACTGTCCAGCTCTATGCCTACAATAGAGCCTGCCTTCCTCACCAGTTTGTCCAGGTGTGAGGAGTCCTTCTTCTTTATGTTGCCTCCCCAGCACACCACCACGTAGAAGAGGGCACTCGCCACAACCGTCTGATAGAACATCTGCAGCATCTTATTGCAGATGTTGAAGGACGCCAGCCTTCCAAGAAAGTATAGTCGGCTCTGTCCTCTCTTGTACAGTGCATCAGTATTGGCAGTCCAGTCCAATTTATCATCCAGCATTACTCCCAGGTATTTATAGGTCTGCACCCTCTGCACACAGTCACCTCTGATGATCACGGGGTCCAGGAGGGGTCTGGGTCTATTAAAATCCACCACCAGATCCTTGGTTTTGCTAGTGTTCAGGTGTAGGTGGTTTGAGTCACACCATTTAACAAAGTCCTTGATTAGGTCCCTATACTCCTCCTCCTGCCCACTCCTGATGCAACCCACGATAGCAGTGTCGTCAGTGAACTTTTGCACGTGGCAGGACTCGGAGTTATATTGGAAGTCTGATGTATATAGGCTGAACAGGACCGGAGAAAGTACAGTCCCCTGCAGAGCTCCTGTGTGGCTGACCACAATGTCAGACCTGCAGTTCCCGAGACACACATACTGAGGTCTGTCTGTAAGATAGTCCACGATCCATGCCACCTGGTATGAATCTACTCCCATCTCTGTCAGCTTGTCCCTAAGGAGCAGAGGTTGGGTGGTCTTGAAGGCGCTAGAGAAGTCCAGAAACATAATTCCTACTGCACCACTGCCTCTGTCCAAGTGGGAGAGGGATCGGTGTAGCATGTAGATGATGGCATCCTCCGCTCCCGCCTTCTCCTAGTATGCGAACTGCAGAGGGTTGAGGGCGTGGCGGAACTGTGGCCTCAGGTGGTGAAGCAGCAACCGCTCCATGGTCTTCATCACATGTGACGTCATAGCGACAGGCCGGAAGTCATTCAGCTCACTAGGACATGATACCTTTGGGACTGGGGTAATGCAAGATGTTTTCCAAAGCCTCGGGACTCTCCCCTGTTCCAGGCTCAGGTTGAAGATGCACTGTAGAGGACTCCCCAGCATCAACGCACAGGCCTTCAGCAGTCGTGGCGATACTCCATCTGGACCCACTGCTTTGCTGCCACGAAGTCTCCTCAGTTTTCTGCTTACCAGGTTGCTGTAATTATGGGTGGGGGGAAACTCTCTCCTATGCTGGTGTCAGCAGAAGGATGGGTGGAGGGTGCAGTACTCCAAGGTGAGAGTGAGTTAGGGTGGTCAAACCTGTTAAAGAAGTTGTTCATCTGGTTTGCTCTCTCCACGTCTCTCTCAATGGTGGCATCCCGCTTCGAGCTGCAGCCAGTGATGATCTTCATCCCATCCCACACTTCCTTCATGCTGTTATTCTGCAACTTCTGCTCCAGCTTTCTCCTGTACTGCTCCTTCGCCGCCCTGAGCTGGACTCTGAGTTCCTTCTGCACACGCTTGAGCTCATGCTGATCACCGCCTTTAAAAGCTCTTTTCTTCTGGTTCAAAAGGCCCTTGATGTCACTTGTAATCCATGGCTTGTTGTTAGCATAGCAGTGTACTGTTCTTACTGGAACTACAATGTCCATACAGTAGTTGATATAGTCAGTAGTGCAGTCAACAACCTCCTCAATATTCTCACTATGTGATCCCTGCAGGATATCCCAGTCTGTAGTTCCAAAGCAGTCTCTCAAAGCCTGCTCTGCCTCAGGAGACCACTTCCTGAATGAGCGTGTGGTTGTAGGTAGCTCCCTCACCCTTGGTTTGTAGTGAGGCTGAAGCAGAACCAAGTTATGATCTGCTTTCCCAAGCGCAGGCAGCGGGGTGGCGCTGTATGCGTCTTTAACGTTTACATACAGTAGGTCAATAGTCCTATTTCCCCGGGTTTTACAATCCACATACTGGGAGAAGGCAGGTAATGTTTTGTCCAATTAGGTGTTAACGTTACTAGAATTCATTCAAGAATGAGTTTTCAGAAAAGTATTAGAGGAAGGCTATGCCTTTCTAGTTAGCTCCTTCCCTGTTGAACTAAGATATTATCATTAAAAAGATATCCACAGATTTTACCTTCAGCTGAGTCATTTTCCAGAAAAGTATCTACCCTTATTTAAGCATGGCATTTGGGTACTATATACATAACTGGTTTATACCAAGTCTCCTTTCTTGTTTCTCGTCCTAAAAACCAGACACATTTTTGTCTTAATCTAAACATCTCATCAAACAGCACATTAGCCAGCATAAACCTCAATTTCAAAACTATTCTTACGGCAATAAGCCAGATGCATCACTTTGGCCCATAATATCAACATGGTGCTAAAGATACATAGAAGAAAATGACAGGAATATCTACCAGGGGACACCACTGAGCCCCAAAACTCAGACACAGTAATGCCCAATTTAAATAAAAGATATTTATTAAACCAAATCATCTTTCTAATAATCACCTCTGCAAAGAATCAATCAAGAATACACAATTCAGTCAAATTCTTCCTCTTCCAAGGGTGTTGTCTGCTGCCTCCTGACTCTGACTCGATCTAAGTGAGGCAGCGAGCTCTCTCTTAAAGTGGACAAAGGAACAGCTTACGGCTTCATGTCTCAGTCCACTGAAGCACTGAGTCGTGCACAAACCAGGGCAGTCCTCCACCGGCAGGGCTGCGTCTCTGGACTCCAACTCCCATTCCACTCTGCGAGTGTCCTAAAGTGGTCCAGCCTTGATGAACATTGCCACCTGTTGTCTGGGGGAATGAGCTGTTCCCAGTGGTTTACTTCACGTGCTTCTGCCATTATGGCCTCCTTGCTGGGATGCCTGTCCTTCCATTCTGACACCTACACAGGTTAATTTGGGAACAGAATTTGAACAAGAAAAATTGGCAGAATTATTTTTTAATCTCTTTAAACATATTCAGATAAATCTTACTGACAGATTTTAAATATATTTTCAAGTACATTGATTAAGTTTAAAATTAAAATAAAGAGAAATAAAACATTGTGGAAGCAGTAAGTCTCCAGCAGTTCAGAGTGATCTCCTGAAAAAGAGTACTGTATGCATCACATTTCAGTTACGCTCCGTAGCTTTTATTGTACTTTTAGACAAATACATTGATAGATAGACAGATAGATACTGGAGAGGATGGCCGGCATTAATCATTATTTCTTCAGATTTTGGCACCTTTTTTTCTGCCACTGTCTCTAACAAGACACAGGTGACTTTACTGATGAGTTTATTGAGGTATTTACCTGTTCTTTACCCCGTGTTGCCTCCACAGAACAAAACAAAGCATGAAACATTATACTGTTCTTAAAGATTACTCCTGCATTAAAATCAGACATAGTCCACTGTCTGTTATGTGGTGGCACGTTCTGTACAGGTACTAGTCACCCCAAAAATGCAACATCTAGATGTACCAGCACAGAATTACAAGACAGATGTGGTTTTATTGGAGACATGGAATGCTAGACATGCCTTACCCTCTATCAAAAGAAAAGCTGAAGTCAGAGAGGGCCAACAGGAGCTTGAAATATTGGAAATGTCTGTCCCATTTGTGAGAGCACAGTGGAGCAACCAGGATGGAAGTTATCTGAAAGACAGTCCTTTATTGTCCAGTAAAGAGTCAGAGGTGTGCAGGGATAACAGAGTTCACTAGACAGAGAGCTATTTTTGAGTTTCTACAGCAAGGGAAGTGTTATTGGTACTTGGCTAAAATGACTGCTTGAAGGCAGAAAACTTTTTAAGCCTAGAGTTAGAATGAAGGTTTCAATGAAGTCTCACTGGTGGGAGGAAAAGGCCTTGGTCATATATAGCAGAGAGAGAGAGACAGAAGATATAGGGAAGGACATGTTTGGGTGGTACTTTGAGGTTGGGGAGAGCTTGGCTTGACAGGGGTTTAAGACTTAGCTGCTGTCATGCATAGAATGGCAGTTGCATTTTAGTTTTTCTCTGTTTGATTTGATTTCATATGCCTTCTTTGTTTATTTAGTTTAATAAACTTGCAGTTTTTCACATGTTAGGCTTCTTTGACCTTTTTCTGGGTGTTCAATGTCATCTAGTAGGATTGCACTTCTAGTACAGTTTATTCTCAAGTTGCCAGTGACAGATGTTGGTAATATTCCAGAATCATTTGTGCACTGATTGTTGTGTGTAGGAATAGTGCAGGCCCCAAAAATACCACAAGAGCCAGACAAGGACCTTTACCAGTCTGACTAGATACAGGCCTAACTCCAAGCAGCCAAGCTGAACACTCGAGGCAGCTTTTCAGGCATGCACATGCCCAAAATGGGATACTGGGCTTTAAAATGTACAACCATTTAAAAATGCCCTAAATACACAAAAAATGCCCTTCAAGAGAGAAGATGACTGTAAAATTACCAGCTTGAAGGACAAAAACAAAACAATATTGTATAAATTCAAAGAATTTATTAAATAAACAAAGAATAACACAAATGGCAAGGTAAGGAGAAAAAAAGAGCAAAATTAGACAGAATGGATATGCCTAAAACATTAACCCAAGGCTAACAAATCCAAATTGCTATCCTAAGACAAAATCTAGAAACCAGAAACAAAAATTCAATAAACTAGAAAATTCTCAAGAAAACAATACTCACAAGGCTGATTCTCCAGCAACTCTCATTGACACTCTGCGTGCACCATCTCCTCCACTCAATATAAAGGCCTGATGGCAGTGTCGTGGTCAGGGTGGACCTGCTGTTATGTTATAGCCAGGTGGTGTTCCCTGGCTCATGTTTATCTTACTTTTTATTGTTATTTTTTAATTATCATTTTTCATATGTTTTTGTTATGTACATTTATTTAATAATGTTATGTTTATTATTTTGAAATTGTATATTTTCTTATGTTCATTGCCTTTTGTGGGTAGTCACTGCTGAGAGACTGTCTTTAGCAATTTTATTTCAGGTGAGGGTAAGCCCTTTAAAGGTTCATTGATTGTTGGAGTGTCAGTATCATCTTGCATAACTTTTTGGATTTTCTGGTTTCATTTTTTTTTCTTTTATTTAGAATCTGGCTTTTGGTTACTGACTAGACTTGTTAGTCTAAGGTTGCCTGTTTAGGCAAACATTTTGCCTTTATTTTGCCCCGTATTTCCTTTGCTTTGTCATTTTTGTTCTTGTTTTGTGCATTTAATAAATTATTCATTTATAATGATTCTTCATTGGCCTAGTCATTCAAGCCAGACCAATTTTGAATATTTAAAGTACAGTGGAACCTCGGTTTGCGAGTAACTTGGTTTACAAGTGTTTTGCAAGACGAGCTAAAATTTTTAATAAATTTTGACTTGATAAACGAGCAAGGTCTTGCAATATGAGTAGTATGTATATGCTTTGTCTGCTGAGCATCATGTGAGCACAACTGAGCTGATGGTTCTTCTCTCTCTCTCTCTCGCTCGCTGTGGGATTGTGGGCAATCGTCTCCTATTCTCCGTCTGAGTCGGCGTGCCTCACTCATATAGTCAACATCCGTACGTATACTGTTTACTACAGCATTGTGACTGTGTGTGTGTGTGCGTGCGCACGCTTGTGTGCTGTGACGTTCAAGTCCCCGTCTTGCACCCCAAAACATGAAGCTGAGTGTCAGTACTTTAGCAACACCAGCTTTATTCAGCGTGATTCTGCCACTCTCCTATACACAGACAAAGCAGTCAGGCAAGGTCGTGGCCAAGTAATACTGTGCCCTGCGCATTTCTAATGTTCCTTGTTCCTTGTATCACCCATCAACGGCAGGCGCTTATAGCATGTCCATGAACTGCTACAGCGCTGGGAGACTGCGATTGCTTTGGGACGCTCTTCCACATGTTGTCCTGTTGGGTGGAATCCCACAAGAGCTTAGAAACTCACTCACACCAGCCATGATTCTTTTCAAAGGTAAAGTGCAGGTTAGTTTGTTTTTTGTATTATTACTTTATATTTTGTATTAATAATTTTTATATGAATAGTTTTGGGTTGTGGAACGAATCAGAGTTTCCATTATTTCTTATTGGGAAATTCTGGAACGAATTATGCTCGCAAACCGAGGTTCCACTGTATTCCTGAATTTTTAAAGCCAGTGGCCTATTGTAGACCAGTGTAGGCCAAAGTCTGCCTATTGAGTTTGGAGTTAGGCTGCTAGGTGTGATCCCTTTCTCTAAGTTAGCCAGCAAAGCTCCTGGTCTTGTTTCCAGAACTGTGTCTGACTTTGTCTTAACTTTATCTCTTACAATTTTCTTCTCTTCTGTTGGCATCTGGCCATAGTTCAGAAATTAATTAATGGACAGATATTGTTTTCTATTTTGTTTTCTGCATGTTTTAACAAATCTGCATCTTTATATGCACTAATTCTGTACTTAGTAGTTAGTATAGTCTGTACTTGCATTACCTGAGAATTTGTTCACAGTGCTGTGTGCACGTACTCAATGAAGAGCATTATACAAAAATAAGTTGTATTGTTTGTGTGTCTTTTTGGAGGTTTTTTATGTTTTTGCCATGTTTGTGTTGCCATTTTGCTACATGCACCTCTTGAAATTCCACCCACAAGCACATGGAATGTAGCTTACATGCAACAATATACAGTACAAAAGAACTGAATAAAATTTACACAAAACAATATTTATAAACATTACATTAAACATACATTACATTAAAACAAAAATAAACCACATGAACAATAATATGATAGAAATGACAAGAAAAACAAACGTAAGCTATAGAAGAAACCCTGGCTAAAACATAACAGTGATTATGTCTTTAGTGTGGGTCTCTTATATTTTGTTGTCTCTACAAGTACAATACAGTACTTGTCATTAGAATGAACCCCCCTGTCAAATACCATGCCAAGTTATCTGAGTCTAGAGGCTCAGAAAGCCTAGTAGCTTATTTACTTTGGCCTTCAGGATTGTTGGTGTCACGTCTGTAACATCTCAGGTGTGCCTATTATCTTAAGCATGTTACAGCAGTAAACATTGAGAACACTGGCCTTTCTTATTTTTTGTTGCAGACAAAGCAGTGTATATTGTGAATACCCTGGGTGCAATATTACCTTTAGTATTGCTTACAGTATACAATATATGCACTTTCTGCATAACTTTATAGCCTTTTGGAATATAGTCCTGTAAGCAGGTGTTCATTTATTGGTGCTTCATCTGTTTGGGACTGTGTTTTATAATGGCAAAAAAATATATCACCTCTGCTGCCCATCAATGTTTATACTGTAGAGTTTAGTTTCTTTTAAACAAAATCTGAATGTGGAGTTTAATTGTAAAACACATAAATATTATGAATGAATGGATAAATGCCATGTAGATGAGTTGTCTGTAAACCTGAGGAGGCAGTCTAAATGTGTTGTAAGTAACATTTTGTTAAATACTCTTTATGTTTTTTATATTTGATTTTTATTTTCAGCTTAACTTCATCTATGAAATACTGCAGCAATCTGATTAAGAACAAATGTTGTAAAACATGGGAGGAAAATCTAGCCAACCAATTGTTTAGTGTCAGTCTTATACTTACCACCTAGTACTCTGGCTGACACTGATTTTTATGTTAATTTGGCTGATAAATCGGGGAAAGCTAACTTTTGTCATAAGTTTTATTGGGAGATAAGGAACTTTTTTTTTTTTTTCTTTGAATTGCTTTCAGTTGTATGGCAACATAATGTTCTCTGAGAAGTATAGACATACTGGTAGACATAACATGCAAACTCCACAAACACTGAGCTGAGGCAAGATTCTGGCTCAGGATTTTAGAGCTCTCTCATAATTTTGCCACTTATAACTGATATGTCCCATCCCATGTTCCCTTTTTCTATACTTGATTTCTGACAATATATATTTAACTTTTTAATTCTTTTTTAAATTGCTTAACTTTTACTTAACAACATATCAGCAATAAAAGGCATTAAAGCCAAAGGTACTTATTTCCATTATGCAGGGAGGTAATAATGAGGCTTTGAACTTGTCATTACATATAAAATGCTAGGGGTTATCATTCTGTTATGCAAAATCTTGCAAATGACTGGGTTTTGAGTCTTGATCTTTGTCTTAATCCAGAGTTTATGATGTGACATTTGTAGCACAACCCATGAATATGGAGGAGTGAGCTGTCTTGCCCACGTAATTGTGCTTTGGGTCCTTCTCCTTGCAAGCAACGACATGGACATGCATGCTAACCGACAAGAAAAGCTCAGTGGTGTAGTAGGCATGTGGCATTGCTGATATTCACAGGCCTACTGATTGGCTTCATTCTTTAAATGCAAGTCATTCACTCTGAACATAACGGAACATATCTGTCAGGAAAAGAGCCGTGGTAAAGTCGGCTGGCAGTGAAGAACATTGCAGCAACCTCAGCATGGTGACTTAGATAGAATCCTGTGTTTCATTAGAAATGCTTCTTTAAGGACCAGAGGTCCGAGTTTTACTACTTAATCTATAATGTTGTCTTGGGTTCCAACAATTCAGATATGCTTTGAGCTTTTCATTAGTGAAGAGAGTTTTGTAATAATAAATTAAATTAAGGTAAATTATAAGTTTGAGAAATAATAAAGTAACTGTGCATTTCAATACATCATGCTACTAAGCATCCATCCCTTCAGTTTGAAAGCTGCTTAATCCACACCATAGCTACAGGCGTTATATCCTATCCCAGCAGCTTTAATGGGGCAGCACAAATATACAGACCTGAAATATTTTGTTCATAATCATAATGAACAGTTGGGTTTGTTTCTTCTGATCTTGCACAGTTATAATGAAATCTGACAGATGATCATTGTAACTAGAAAACTGCATAAGGAAACAACATCTGTAAGGTGTTACCTTTCCTAAGCACATAGCCAATGTGATGTATTCATTTTAATAAAAAAGCTTGCTCATTTAAAGTAGTTCCATTTATCAAATATAAAGAGGTCTCTTGGGTTATTAAAAATTAAATATATTTTAGTAATGTGGATTTTCCTTCTTTTTGTATGCAGCTCACAGTTCTGCCTGCAATGCAAGCTGACTTTATGTAAATATGACCTTACAAGAAAGACCCAGGGGTTAAATTCTTATTTTTACTATGCTTTCTATCCAGGTAATACAGTTTATATATTTATCTTTTTGCTGGGTACAGGCACTTTCATTTTATGTCAAATGATAGAAACTTTGCCGTCTTATGTATCAGATCGTATATATATATGTTATATGATTTTGCATATGCATTATTACAGATTATTTCTAGTTTTTACGTTAGAACTGTCTTTAATAGGTGAAGTATGCAATAATCAATGTATACGATAACGTGTTGAATTTCGTCTTGACAAATTATTGTATCTTAATGCTCAAAATCAAATACCTTGACATTTCTAAAGCTAGAACAGTGTCGTACTTGAGTTGTGCCACTCACTAGGCTAACTTGGAAAAAGCAAACTGTGACCAGCTGCCTCGGTTTTTTAAAACACACCAGCATTGAGCAGGCAGCACACAATCACCATGGATTTTATCAGCAAAATAGGAACAACAAATTGTGCTTGTGTGTAGTAATGGAGATGATGGCAACAGGAATGTAAGTTTCTGAACTTTTAAGTGCTTATATGTAAATATCAGAAAATTACTTTCCAGCAGAATGATATTCTTTTCTTAACGAGCTTACAAAAATAATTTAATTAATGTAATCACTCTTACAGAACAGGGCTTCACCATTATATAAAGGGATGAATGTGGAAGTCAATTCATGATCCACAAATTTTCTGTATTGTTTGTACTTTCTTTTTTAAGTAAAAAAATGGTTCAGGATTTGTGCACAGGTTGTTTTCTTAAGGCTATTTACTTCTTTCTCATTTTATCACATTCAGGATCTGGAGAATGCAGGTTATCAGTTTTTTTCGTAGTATCTTTCAGGATACTCCGGATTGACGTTTTTGGTGTTCAGGAGGGGTAAGCTTCAGACAAATCATGGGATTTGTTTTGTTGGTTTTTTTTTTTTTCCAAGTTAGGTAAGGTGGGTCTTCAGTACTCAAAGCAAGATATGTAGCTCTGAATTAGGGTGGAGAGGCATAACCCCATAGTTCTTATTCCAAAGGACCCTCTTGTTTTATCCATGGACATCTAATTATCTAATCCTAATGGCTGCAGAATCCATCTAGTCTTTGTGAGGGTTTGGTTGGAATATCTGTGTTTACAGATGCAATCATAACAGCTGAATGACCCTGTCCGGAGTCCAGAAAGAATCTTTGATGTTTGTTGTTTTAAATATTATGATATTATGAGATCATACCGAAAGAAGGTGTGTGGTCAGAATCAGAGAGGATGTTAAAGCTAGAAAGGTATAGTTTGTACAGTCATAACAGGTACTTAGGTTTACTCCCTAGCAAGAGTCGGAACAAGCAAGGAGGCAGTGCCTGCTGTTGATGACTGGAATTTCTGTAGCTTTCATGCTACAGTTTACTTTATATTTTATACATGACACATAAAGAGAAGCTATAGCTGTGGGGGTGACTGCTCACCATAGGGAGAAAACTGACAAAAAGAACAGTAAATATTGTGAATTAAATTACTATGTGCTTAATGGTTAAGGCAAATAGACACTCCCTAGGAAATGAAAGAGTGACAGTGTTACAGAGGACATGGGTTGCTAGCATCCTGGCCAGTATAGATGGTTACTTATCCTGCATGGAAGCCTTTATAATGTAACGATGGAAGCAGATCATGGATCATGTGCTTTCCCAACACGATAGGTGGTAACATCCCTCTGGTGGATCTCACATGTGCACACCCACAGGACTGCATAGGAGTTGGAGTTCGATGGGTGGATGTGCTGGGTGTTCTTGGGAACCACCGGGGGAAACTATGGGATGAGGATTCCTTGTTTAAAGGAGGTTCTGTCTGACCTGGAAGGGCTTCCTCTTTGTGTAGTTGTGACAAGTAGGGAGCATCTCAGACCCTAAACCCCAGACACAACTACACAGCATACAAGTTCCAGGTTAAAATGATTATTTATTTTTTAACAAAATACTTCATCACAGTTCTTTTTCTTCTTCAGAAGCACATGCACAAACAGTTTTGTTCTTTTATCCTCCCCTTCTTCTCAGGTGAGTTTTGTCCTTTACCTCTCCCAACTCCACCTCACCTGAATGAAGTGGAGTAGCTTCCTTTGTGCTGGACCTGGGCGTACTTCTGGTTCCACAATATTACACCCATGAAGTGCTTCCAAGTAAGGTGGAACCTCCTTAATACAAGAAATCTTCCGCCTCATAGCTCTCGCTGGCAAGCTCCCAAGAAACACTGCAGGTCTGTCCATCGGGATTACAACTCCTATGTAGCCCTGTGGAAGTGCAAATGGAAAATCCACCCAAGTGATGCTACTACCTTTCGTGATGGGGGAACACATGTCCTTGAGAGTCTCCTTCAGTCATTCTCTTTATTAGGATGCTAGCCAGCCTATGTCCTCTATGACAAAAGTTACCCGAATTTGTGCTCCCACTACTCTAAATTGGATTATGAAGGTTTGAAATATGGATGGAGGAAATAAAAGTGCAATCAAAAGAAAGAGAATATGTTTCAAGATGTCCCCAAACCCTGAATAAATGCAAAGAAGGGCCAAATTTTATAAAAAGGGTGTTTTTATTAACTAAGAAGCAACAAAATACACAGAAGAAATCATCCTGATTTTAGAGCTACTATAGGCAATATATCAAATTTTCTTTTTAATATTTATTAATAATATGTTAAACTCTATATTGTGATGCTCAGTAATTTTATTTTATTTAACAATTTCTGCTGAAAAGTGAAATGTACTAAAATCTGCAAAATATCCTCTACTCTTAAAAAATTGAGTAAAAGTCAAAGGAGGAAGTGTTTAAAGGCGGTGGTAGAAATTTAGTGTTGAAAATCGGTGGTGCTAGCACTGCTGTTTTTGTTGTGTGAGCAGCCCCAGTCTGCAAATTACGCCAAAAAGAGGATGTAAGAAAAGTCTGGCCAAACAACAAATCTATTCCTGTATCTAAAGATAAATCATGTTATTGCATATGCAGAGACCATCCAGGCTTCTGTGACAGCAGTTAATGTGCCCTACCCCTGTGAAGATGCAGGTTCTGCTCCACGCTTCCTCTTCCAAATTTGGGAGCCCTCGAACCCAACGCTGTCAGTAATGCAACTAGATGAGCTGTGCAATGAGGAAAAATCAAATTGAGCAAGGGAATGGTGTAAAGGTGCAAAAGTGCTTTTATTAAAAAATACTCAAACAGTGTCCAAAGTGCAATGCTTCAAGAATGTCCACAATAAATAATCTATAAAAACAGGGTGAATAAGTAGTGGAGGTTAAAATAATTCAAATAAATAAATCCATTAAAACGAGGTTAAAAAACAATGGCTGGAAGCAGTCTCTTTTAAAAATCTGGTGCCTTCACCTTTCATCTGACAGCTCCTCTGCTTATCCCTCTTGGGCCTGGCAGCAGAGGAGTCACCCCTTTGAGCAAGTGCAATTGCTTTAAAAACTAGTCGGGTAGCCTTCCATCCCCTGGTTACGTACAGCCGTAACGCGGGGCCGAGACTTGGCTTTGGCAACGACCAGGGCGCTTACGTTGGGACTCACCCTCCCAAGCCTCCACGACTCCAGCCGCCTTCCATGGTGAGCCATCCTCAATCCTGGTCACTCCTGCTCCTCTGAATAACTCAGCAGGAGTGACCCAATCCATCCGCCCCTGAGTGCCGGCCAAACACCCCGCCAGGGGCTCTCTTACCAGCTGTCTGCCATTACTCCAGCGTGCCTGCTCTCCCTCTCTCTCACTTGCTCGCTTGCTTGCTTGCTCCTGCACTGGCATTCCACTTCTCCCGCCTTCTTCTCCCTTAACCTCCGTCCTTCTTTCTTTTCTTCCTTCCTCCTTCGCACTTGCACTCCTCGTATTTATAATGGGGACGTGGCATAAGTGTGGCAATTAGCAGCTCCTGGCATCAATTACGGACACGGGCGATCACGCACCTGAGCACTTTAGTGCGAAAACGCCCATGCCCGTATCGCGTCTGGGAACTGCTCTGGCCACACTACCATGCCCCCTCCTTAAACCGCAGGGATTATTTAAAAACTGCCATTCTTCATACCCGGCAAAATGGGTCCCTACAAATGAAGGATCCATAGAATATTTACTGTTCCATTGCATACCGTATGAGAAGCAACGTGTATCTGCTCAATGTCAAATATTTGTGCTGTAATATATAATGCGCAATAAAAATTGAAAACTTTTGTCACACATACAGTACAAGCCCACACATTCAGCCCGAAGGAGCAACGTGGTTCCGCTCTCTTGTGGGCCCACCACCTGCAAGAGAGGCCATAGGGGTCGGGTGCAATGTGATATGGGTGGTAGCCGAAGGCTGAAACTCTGGCGTTCCTACCCTCGGTTGCCGAAACTGGCTTTTGGGACATGGAATGTTACCTCTGTGGCGGGGAAGGAGCCTGAACTGGTGCGAAAGGTTGAGAGGTACCAGCTAGATATAGTCGGGCTCACCTTTACGCATGGTCTGGGCTCTGGAACCATTCCTCTTGAGAGAGGCTGGACTTTGTTCCACTCTGGAGTTGCTGTGGGTGAGAGGCGTCGGGTAGGGGTGGGCTTGCTTATGGCCCCCTGGCTCGAGGCCTGTACGTTGGGGTTCTCCCCGTTGGACGAGAAGGTTGTTTCCCTACGCCTTCGAGTTGGGGGAAGGACTCTGAGTGTTGTTTGCACTTATGCGCTGAACAGCAGTTCAGAGTACCCAGCCTTCTTGGAGTCCCTGGAAGAGGTGCTGCGAGGTGCAGCTCCTGGGAACTCTATCGTCCTGCTGGGTGATTTAAACGCTCACGTCGGCAACGACAGTGAAACCTGGAGAGGTGTGATTGGGAGGAACGGCCTCCCTGATCTAAACTCGAGTGGTGTTCGAGTATAAGGGTGTCCATAAGTGCACTTGGTGCCAGGATGCCCAAGGTCGCAGCTCGATGATCGACTTTGTAATCGTGTCATCAGATCTGCGACCTTATGTCTTAGACACTCAGGTGAAGAGAGAGGCTGAGCTGTCAACTGATCACCACCTGGTGGTAAGTTGGATCAGATGGCGGGAGAGGCTGCCAGACAGACCAGGCAGACCCAAACGAATAATGAGTGTCTGCTGGGAAAGTGGTTCCCCTTTTTAAGAAGGGTGACCGGAGGATGTGCTCCAACTATAGGGGGATCACACTCCTCAGCCTCCCCGGTAAGGTCTATTCAGGGGTGCTGGAGAAGAGAGTTTGGTCGATGGTCGAATCTCGGATTCAAGAGGAACAATACGGATTCCGTCTTGGCCGTGGAACACTGGACCAGCTCTATACCCTAGCCAGGATCCTGGAGGGGGCATGGGAGTTTGCCCAACCAGTCCACATGTGTTTTGTGAATTTGGAGAAGGCATTCGACCGTGTCCCTCGAAGCATCCTGTGGGGTGTGCTCCAAGAGTATGGGGTACAAGGCTTGTTGTTACGAGACATCCAGTCCCTGTACAAGAGGAGCAGGAGCTTGGTCCGCATTGCCGGTAATAAGTCGGACTCGTTTTCTGTTGAGGTTGGACTCCGCCAGGGCTGCCCTTTGTCACCGATTCTGTTCATAAGTTATATGGACAGAATTTCTAGGCGCAGCCATGGAGGGGAGGGGGTCTTGTTCGGTGACCTCAGAATCTCGTCTCTGCTATTTGCGGATGACGTGGTTCTGTTGGCTTCATCGGACAGTGACCTCCAGCTCTCACTGGAGCGGTTCTCAACCGAGTGCGAAGCAGCGGGGATGAGAGTCAGCACCTCTAAATCCGAGGCCATGGTTCTCAGCCGGAAAAGGGTGGAATGCTCCCTCCAGGTTGGGAGCACAGTACTGCCTCAAGTGGAGGAGTTTAAGTATCTCGGGGTGTTGTTCACGAGTGAGAGAAGAATGGAGCGGGAGGTTGACAGACGGATTGGTGCGGCATCCGCAGTAATGCGGGCTCTGCAACGGTCCATCATGGTGAAGAGAGAGCTGAGCCAAAAGGCGAGGCTGTCGCTTTACCAGTCGATCTACGTTCCTACCCTCACCTATGGCCATGAACTTTGGGTAGTGACCGAAAGAGCAAGATCGCAGATACAAGCGGCCGAAATGAGTTTTCTCTGCAGGGTGGCTGGACTTCCCCTTGGAGATAGGGTGAGGAGTTCAGTTATCCGGGAGAGACTCAGAGTAGAGTCGCTGCTCCTCCGCATTGAGAGGAGACATTTGAGGTGGTTCTGGCATCTGGTTGGGATGCCCCCTGGACGCCTCCCTGGGGGGGTGTTCCAGGCATGCCCCACTGGGAGAAGGCCAAGGGGCAGACCAAGGACACGCTGGAGGGATTATATCTCCCGGCTGGCCCTGGAATGCCTCGGGGTCCTCCCAGAGGAGCTGGAGGAGGTGGCCAGGGAGAGGGAGGTGTGGGCTTCCCTGCTTAGGCTGCTGCCCCCTCGACCCGACCTTGGATAAGCGGTGGATAATGGATGGATGGATACAGTACAAGACTGCATAGTGCAGTTCAAAGGGACACAAGCGAAAAGAAACTAGTAGTTGCCCAGACTCTAATAATATTTACTTTCCCATCCTGAGGCAAGTGGAAGTACTTCCCGATGTCTCATGCCTGCTCCCTCCAAATTCCACATCTTTCAATCCCCAACGTATAGCCCCTTTCTGGAAATCCCATGTCATTTGAATAATAAATGACCTGGAAAGAACCTCACTGAGGCTGCTTAGAGGTTTCTGGACAATTCTGTAACAGAAGATGAGCCATGCTTCTTTTGTATTTTTCTGTTTTTTTTTTTTCTTTGATTTATTTTTTTATAATTATACACACATGAACTCCTATTCATGAGTTCCTCTATTTGTACTTATTCTGATCTCCTAACAAATTTAGATCATTTACCGTATTGCTGGAAATATGTTCACCAACTCCTGTGTCACCTGTGAAAAAAAAGTAATTGCTGCTTAATCATTCAATCAACTAGTGAACCAAATTTAAATGGTAATGGGTTATATTAGACTAGACCCATCAAATTTGATTGCTGCCAGCCATATTGAATCTAAATATAACCTAAGTGGAACCTTTCCAGCAATGTAAAGTTGTCTAAAATGTCTCAACAAGCAGCACACCATGCCTTGATCAAAAGAAATTCAGAAGACCTGAGAGTGAAATATGTCAGTTGGGAAAGGATTATAAAGCAATCTCTAAAACCCTGGAACTCAAGCAAACCACCTTGGTGAACCATTATCTCTAAATAGACAAAACCTGGAACAGTTCATAATCTGCACAGGAGTGGCTTGCCTAGCAAAATTACTCCAAGAGCACAAAAAATCTCATCTGGGAAGTAATAGAAAAAGCAAGATGAACAACTAAGGAACTGCAGACTTCTCCCAGCTCAGTTAATGTCAGCTTTCACCCTTAGAAAGACATTGTGCAAAATTGGTATCCACGGGAGAGTTGCAAGTTGAAAACCATTGTTAAACAATAGGAACATTAAGGTTTGTCTAACATTTGCCAAAAAAATGTCTTGATTACCACCAGATCTTTTGGAATTATGTTTTGTGGACTGATGAGTCAAAAGTGGAACGTTTTGGAAGAAGTGGGTCCAGTTATATTGTATCTGGTGTAAAGCTAATTCAGCTTTCTACAATAAGAACATCATGCCCACAGTCAAACATGGTGGTGGTTCTGTGATGTGAGGATTATTTGCCGCTTCAGGTCCTGGACAACATGCCATCATTAAGGGAATTCAGCTCTGTACTAGAAAGTACTGAAGGAGAATATCCGGTCATCAGCCCATGAACTGAAAATTAGGCACAGTTAGGTTATGCAGCAGAACAATAATCCAAAGCACAGAAGCAAGTCCACCGCTGAATGGCTGACAAAAAATAAAATTAAGTTTTGTAGTAGTCTAGTCAAAATCCTGGTTTGAAACCCATTGAGATATGGTAGGACCGTCAATGGGCAGTTGATATTCAAAAATCCTTCAACATGGCTTAATTACAGTTCTATAGAGAAGAGTGGGCCAGAATTTCTCCCCATGCCAAAGACTTCCCTGTTACCAGAAGTCTTTGATTGCAGTTGGTGCTGGTGATGGTGGCACAACCAAGGATCAAGTTTAGCTAGTAATTAAAATAATAACTTTTTCACATGGATGATATAGATTTTGGTGATCTTTTTTCCTTCATTAAATCATATAAAAAACTGAGTGTTATGTTTACTCTGCTTGTCATTGTATTATTCTAAATTTGCTTGGTTATCAGAAACAATCAACTGTTATGAATAAGCAAAAATAGAGGACATTATGAAGGAGGCAAATACTTTTTCACAGCACTGTGGACTCAGCTGCCAGGTTTTAAATTAAAATAAGTTTTCCTGTTATAAGGCAAATAACCTAATCTCTCTCCTATTAGTGCATCTTATTGATAAACCCATAAAGTATATGTGTCATGATGCCAGTCTACTGTAGCAATCATCAGTAAATTATCAGGTCAGGTCAGGTTGAGGAGCATGCACTGGTTGCTGCATCCACCACATGACAAAACAGCTCAGGATCCCGGATGGCAACCCCCAAGGCAGACATGTGGTTCATTCCCACCCTCCAGAAATGACCATCTATTTGGCGCAGCTGTGTGTTACGTGGGCATCACCTTGGCCTGGCCCAGCTGCTCAAGTCCTCAACAACGAGGATCCTATGAGCCGGATCACCCTTGGGAAATCACTCCACATGGTGCTGTAACTGACACTCCTTCACAATGCAGGTAATGTGCCTCATTTTGAACTCCGTGAGCAACCGCCCATTCGACACAAAGTCAAACAAGCAGTACCCAAGGATTCCCTGAAGAGACACAGTACTGAATGAGTCCAGTCTTTGTCTCAGGTCTCTGGATACAGTCCATGTATTGCAACCATATAGCAAAACAGAAAGCACCAGGATTCCAAAGTCTTGGATTTTCATCCTTTTGCAATGATATTAGGACTGCCACTTGCTTATTTCCAATGACCTCATGGCCCCCCCCCCCCCCCCGCTCTCCCAATCTGTCTATTGACTTCACAGACAGACAGACACAGATTCCTTGCTCAGTCTCTCGAGAGCCCTAAGCAGAGCCTACATTGACTCCGCAAAGATCACAGCAGTCAAGACCAGTGAATCTTTCTTCACCAACAGATGCTCCACAGCACCTGGACCCCATGACCTTGCTCAACACCCAGTCCATGCAAGCATTGAACAGAGTAGGAGGAAGAACACACCCCAGACGAACACCAGAAACAACTGGGAAAAACGCAGAAGTTCTGCCTTCACTCTGCACAGCACTCACAGTGGCAGTGTATGGGGCTGTTCATGATTTTAAACTAACCTTATAAAAATTTACATAAATGCATTTATACTGTGGTAGCTGAGGATGAGACCCTTCACTGTCCTACTTTTTTTATAAACCTGAAGAGCATTATTACATCATTCATTTATTTTCAATCAATTATTCTTAATTTTATATAGAGTCATTCACACATCATCCCATGCTGTTTTTCAGAGGAAGCAAGAATATATTTTTAAATTGTAAGTTAAAGAGTTTTGAAATATATGTTACAATTATAGGCTAAGTTGTACATAAATAAAGAACAGGAGAATAGATGAAAAGCCTGAGAATACAGTGTGGTGGTATTAGAATGATTATAGTTGTTCCAGAAGTAAAGGAAGAATACAGATGCTGTCAAATATATTTAAATGTTAAAAAGGATAAGTGAGTATTAAAGCTAGATTTTCAGTATTAAACATTTCATCTACTGTTAGAAAAGGCTTTTTAAAAATTTAAACTGACATTAGTGTCTGCTTGTTTTTAAATATAATAATCCTCTTTTTTCAGTAGAGTATGGCACTCTTGCATTGCCGTTATAAAAATCAAATGACACATTTGTTGATTTAAGCATGTAATTCCACTTTTTTTCATTTTTCTTAAATCATTAGCTCTCTCGCTACAGCTTTGTCTCCGCCATCTCTGCTCTCCTTTGATTTAGGCTCTTTAGAGACACATTCATTGAAGCCACACAAATTTCCCTCCAGCATTTGTCTGCCTGAGAACTGGAAACCTCAAAGGTTGGCACTGCAGCGCTCAGCTGCTAGAGATTTGTGGAGTGGAAAATGATGTTCGTTTGAAAGTGCACATAGATCTCCATTTGAGTATTTCAGACTATTAGCAGTTTGCCTGTTAAGATTTTTATTCCTGTTCCTGTGTATGAATTTGTAATTAGGAATGCATTTGTAAAAAGTAGACTCTTTAAAGGGCATATTTTTGAATATGAACGCATCTGTCAGTAAGCACAGAGGTGAAAGTTTATAAAGTCCTATTTAAATAATGTGAATATAACCCCCCTTGAATTTGTGACTTATCTTGATATAATAATAACACTTATTCACTGTCAATGTCTACTTTGTACTTTTGTATAAAGGAGACACAATATACAGTTTGGATTTGCAGGCAAATAGTCTTGTCTGCATGATTATAAGAGAATTCCAAGGAAAGGACTAAACACTGTCTTGGTTATAAAATGTTTATTCAAGGTATGCAAGCTCCTCATATTTGGCAGTGTTAGGAGAAAATGAAATGTTATAAAGAAACCATGTCTGTTTATTTTTTTGGTACTCTTTTATAAACTACTTTAGAAGTTGGCAGAGACAGAATTAGCAGGATATATTATGCTGAAGTCAAACAGCCTTTTTTGTGTCTTTCATGGATTATAATGTCTTTAACTTGCATGGTTAAATTGTTTTCTTGGGCAGATGGTAAGTTTACAGTCGTATTCAGCCATGCCGTTAATTCTGTCTCTCCACTTACTTCACACTTAATGGTTGCTTAAAGTATGTATGTAAATGATAGATAGTTTAATTATTTTTGTTATTACTTTATAGCTAGAAACTTGTGCAAGCTCTCAGAGCTTCTACTCAGTGAAGAGCAATATACAAAAGTAAACTGAATTAAATTGACTACAGTAATCCCTCCTCCATCGCGGGGGTTGCGTTCCAGACCCCCCCGCGAAAGGTGAAAATCTGCGAAGTAGAAACCATATGTTTATATGGTTATTTTTATATTGTCATGCTTGGGTCACAGATTTGCACAGAAACACAGGAGGTTGTAGAGAGACAGGAACGTTATTCAAACACTGCAAACAAACATTTGTCTCTTTTTCAAAAGTTTAAACTGTGCTCCATGACAAGACAGAGATGACAGTTCCGTCTCACAATTAAAAGAATGCAAACATATCTTCCTCTTCAAAGGAGTGCGCATCAGGAGCAGAGACTGTCAGAAAGAGAGAGGAAAGCAAACAAATCAATAGGGCTGTTTGCCTTTTAAGTATGCGAAGCACGCGGCACAAAGCTGTTGAAGGCGGCAGCTCACACCCCCTCCGTCAGGAGCAGAGAAAAACAAACAATCAAAAATCAATACGTGCCCTTCGAGCTTTTAAGTATGCGAAGCACCGTGCAGCATGTCGCTTCATGAAGCAGCTGCACAGAAGGTAGCAACGTGAAGATAATCTTTCAGCATTTTTAGACGAGCGTCCCTATCGTCTAGGTGTGCGAACAGCCCCCCTGCTCAATCCCCCTACGTCAGGATCAGAGAAAGTCAGCGCAAGAGAGAGAGAGAGAAAAGTAAGTTGGGTAGCTTCTCAGCCATCTGCCAATAGCGTCCCTTGTATGAAATCAACTGGGCAAACCAACTGAGGAAGCATGTACCAGAAATTAAAAGACCCATTGTCCGCAGAAATCCGCGAACCAGCAAAAAATCTGTGATATATATTTAAATATGCTTACATATAAAATCCGCGATAGAGTGAAGCCGCGAAAGGCGAAGCGCGATATAGCGAGGGATTACTGTATAGCTATCTTACATAAGGCCTGTTGGACATGATTTCTTGGTTCTAATGGCTTATGTATGGATCCATTATGTTTTAACTGTAGTTTTCTCAGTGGCACAATAAATGCTGCTCATCTAATCTTGAGTCTAGAGTTTGACATGAGTAGCATGTCCTGTATAAATATATCAGTGGTTGAACTTTGCACACAATGCTATACTGTTTTTTCAAGCATCATGGACCCTCAGTAAGTCTTTAAGATATAAAAGTGTACATTTTATATCTTTATTTATTTTGCACTATTTTCTAAACATTTCTGTCCACTGTAAAGTTGTTGCCGGGGATCTAAGCCCTCTTTTTAGATAGCTTTGGCTTCATTGTGTTGATACTGGTAGCACTAGAATTGATTCCTTTGGGACAAACCAACAGGAGTTTAAATGTAGAATCACTTTGCATACAAATCTGCAGTATGACATTGGATTTAGTGTACCTTAGGATGTCGTTCGTATTGTTTGTGGAAGTAATCATGCAATCAATTTATGCACATATTCAAGTTTTACTCACTACATTTGGACATGATATTAGATACTGCTCTGTATTTCTGATGGTAAAGAAGGCAACTTACAATCTATAATAGGTGATCATATTTCATGAAGATGAGCCTTAAATCCTACCAAAATCCTAATGCAAACTAATAAAATATCTTCTGCATTCAGTTTCTAAGAAGCAGAACTAAATTGATATCCATCCATCCACCCATCCATCCATCTATCCATCTAACCCACTTATCTAGTACAGATATACAAAGCACCTGGAGCCTGTCCTGGCAATCAAGGGACAGAAGCACAAACAAACATCTGCATTGGCTAACCTGGACTGCAGCAGCCCTGGAATTAATCCATCCATCCATTATCTAACCTGCTATATCCTTAAAACAGGGTCACGGGGTTCTACTGGAGCTAACCCCAGCCAACACAGGGCGCAAGGCAGGAAACAAACCCCGGGCAGGGCACCAGCCCACCGCAGCTGGAATTAATCAAGAAGTATTAAACAATAATTGTTTTTTGTCGTTAAAAGAAACATTCCTGCCACTAGACTGGCTGATCCAGTCCTCTTTAACCCTTTTACCTTTTACTGCTAGTTGCATGCACACTTTGCGGATCCTACGAGATCGCTGTGCACGCTTCGATATTGGATAAATGGTTCGATGTGGTGAAGCAAAATGCCTACATACAGATGTATTCATGGGTGCTTTTATATTCAAGCGTCGCATATTCCCAATCGTAATGACACGATACGTTTTAAAATTTTCACATACCGTCTTCTGTGCCATCATTTTTTCTAGGGCTTCCTCTGCTCCTGACAGCAGCGAATCGCCAGCAATAGATCGCCACACTGAGCACATTAAATGTATGATATTCCAACTCTCTGCACATTTAGAATCCTTAGATTTATACTTGATATCACTTTCATGATGAAAAGCATTAAAGTATGTATACAGTAATCCCTCCTCCATCGCGGGGGTTGCGTTCCAGAGCCACCCGCGAAATAAGAAAATCCGCGAAGTAGAAACCATATGTTTATATGGTTATTTTTGTATTGTCATGCTTGGGTCACAGATTTGCGCAGAAACACAGGAGGTTGTAGAGAGACAGGAACGTTATTCAAACACTGCAAACAAACATTTGTCTCTTTTTCAAAAGTTTAAACTGTGCTCCATGACAAGACAGAGATGACAGTTCTGTCTCACAATTAAAAGAATGCAAACATATCTTCCTCTTCAAAGGAGCAAACAAATCAATAGTGCTGTTTGGCTTTTAAGTATGCTGTTGAAGGCGGCAGCTCACACCCCCTCCGTCAGGAGCAGAGAGAGAGAGACAGACAGACAGACAGACAGATAAAAAAATCAATACGTGCCCTTCGTGCTTTTAAGTATGCGAAGCACCGTGCAGCATGTCCTTTCAGGAAGCAGCTGCACAGAAGGTAGCCAACGTGAAGATAATCTTTCAGCATTTTTAGACGAGCGTCCGTATCGTCTAGGTGTGCGAACAGCCCCCCTGCTCACACCCCCCTATGTCAGCGCAAGAGAGAGAGAGAGAGAAAAGTAAGTTGGGTAGCTTCTCAGCCATCTGCCAATAGCGTCCCTTGTATGAAATCAACTGGGCAAACCAACTGAGGAAGCATGTACCAGAAATTAAAAGACCCATTGTCCGCAGAAATCCGCGAACCAGCAAAAAATCCGCGATATATATTTAAATATGCTTACATATAAAATCCGCGATAGAGTGAAGCCGCGAAAGGCAAAGCGCGATATAGCGAGGGATCACTGTATTACATTTTACAGATAAATCTGTAATTTCGTTTAAATAATGAATACTGTTAATAATTACACACATGGGGTGACACAGTGGCGGAGCGTTAGTGCTGCTGTCTTGCAGGGAGTCACGTTGCTGATATTCCCTGCCTGGAGTTTACATGTTGTCCTGCTGGGTTTCCTCAGTGTGCTACAGTTTCCTTCCAAAGATGCAGATTTGGGGATTTGGTGCCGCTAAAATGACGCTAGTGTATGTGTGTGCTTGTATTCACCTTGCGATGAGCCGAGGCATCGTCCAGGGATTGTTTCTCACTCGTGCCCAATGCTTGCTGGAATGGACACATCCCTGGATTTAATCAATAAACATCCTTTTCAGAGATATTGCGGTAAGGTGTCATCGGAATTTAATGGGTGTTCTAGGCAATTCACAACACAGAGAAGCCGAACATGTTCTCACCGTGATAATATCTCGCACTGCCACCTGGCGGATTCCTCCAGATTTACGTAAAGTACGCGCACAAGTATAAACACTTCAATGCTTGCGTAGCAGAAGCGTCCGCTGCAGCATGCATTGCGTTGCGTGAAGTATAACTCCGGCCTAAGTCTACTCCTGAGTGCAAGACAGGAGCAACATCTGAGCAGGGCATCATCCCATCACAAGACAGACACACACATGCGCACACACACACTCACATTTTTCTGTTATGTAACAAGAAGGTTTTCCTCAGTTATCAATATGCAGAAAACGGGGTCTACACCATCATATTTGTAAGGTGAATGTGGCATATATCCATCCATCCATCCATTTTCCAACCCACTGAATCCGAACACAGGGTCACGGGGGTCTGCTGGAGCCAATCCCAGCCAACACAGGGCACAAGGCAGGAACCAATCCTGGGCAGGGTGCCAACCCACCGCAAGTGGCATATATCAAAGACTCAAAATTGGGTGGTGTTTTCTTCTCCCATAAAATACCTAACATCTTCAGTGAGTACTTTTCAAACACCCTTATTTTACAAGCACATTCATGTTCCATACAACAGCTCCTCTGTGTTGTTTTTTTTATATCTTCTGCCTTCTTTATTTTCTAAATGTTTAAAATAGCAGCCTAACCAGATGAGTTTAGTTTACCCCTAATTAGCCCCGATTGCAATCATATTTTCAGTATGTTGCAATTAAGAGACTAATTAGGGTCCTTCTAAACACTGCAGCATCAATGGAAATGGCAGCTGCACTCCCAGTCAGAAGATCCTTTTGGTGGTTATGCAGAGCTTGAGGCTGTAGCTTTGTGTTTATTGTACATTCTATCGTTGTCAGACATGTAAATGTGTCACCGTTGGGTATATTTAAGGTTTAAAAATCACATCATTGTGTATGTAATGTATCTGGGTAATGTCTTCCATAGCCAAAGAATTTTCCTTATGACAGTTTTGAGATTTATAAAGGCAAGCTTTTCTTATAAAGTTATTATTGAAGAAAAACAATATGATTACAGTGATGATAGAATAATGGTATTTTATAGTATATATGATATATGTTTGACTTAAACAAAATGAAACTAAAATGAGAAATGTAATCAGTGTTTAAACAGTGCCCAGTATATTGGATGTTTCTAAGTTACTTGCATCATAAAAAAAAAAATCATCTAGCCATTATTAATTAAGTGACTTTGAAGAAAACTCCCACCATAAGATAAGGTGCACAGAAGTATAATATTTAATTTACCAAATGAATTTACCAACAGTACACCATCATATTTGATCATACAGGAATCGTAGGTTAACAAACCACACTGTTTTTTACATATCAATCTTTTCATTCGCCTGTACCAGCCATCCATATTGTGACCAGCAGTGGGTGATCAGCAAAGCAAAACACTGCAAGGAGGAGTCATGGTGAACTCCAGCAATGCTGGTTTTTCTTTTATTAGTAGTCCAAATGGTTTTTTTTTTTCTTTTTTTTTTTTTTTCAAATAACTTCACTTGGAATACTTGGTTCCAGGGTGTGGTTCCTTAGCCCCATGTGTTTGACGTCACAAGATTTGTCTGAGGTGGTGCATTTCCGAATTTGGTACAGAATGAGAACAGAAAGTAATCTGAGAAATGCTGAGTCTCTAAACCTCTGTCTGTCTAAAAGTTATGTTTGTGCCTCCTGATAAGGCAGGCTGATCAGTGACAGTGTTAAGTTCAATCCAGCACAGTTTATTATTATCTTTGTATTTAAGTGAACTGCCCACCCTTGCCTAAAGCAATGTCATTTTTTAATAAAAGTGTTTCCTTTGTTTTCTAGAATTGTTTCCTGGTAGTTGCTGTGAGGATTACCTACTTATTAATGTCATACTATCAAAGTCATCATTCTATAAGCAGCATGATTTCAAAGTAAATATTTTTATTTTTACTGTATAAAACAAGCAAACATAACATTTTCATTTACAGTTTTATCCAAACCTTGTCTGTGTTTATGATAAGCTTGGACCAGTAGTGAATGATACATATTTTTCAGCAAGAAAGGCCAAATGTTGAGATGGACCAATGCTTAATTAGTCCTGAAAAGAGTTAATGGAAAGTCAGGATGTACCATGAGGTTTAATTACACTCGTATAGTCATGTTCAAGGCCGGATAATCTAAGAACAAAGTCAACAGTTTCTTTTCTAAACACTAGATTTCATTATTTTGTTTTTTCAGCACCCATGTGTTTCTACTTTTCCTGTGTTTCACCCCCTCAATCTTATGTGTGCGCCACCCGCTGCCTACACACCAGTGTCTACCTGTTAAGGACCTGTCCGTTCATTTCTTTGCTTAAAGATTCTTTGGTAGTTCCACCCATCAAACACTATACTCTTTATGTGTTCCCTTTTTCATCAGTCCATAAAGATTTCCTTTGTTCTTTTGTCCACTACACCCTGATGCATTTCTTTCTTTCCTCCTATAGGTACCCATGTTTTCTTTGCTCTTTACATCTCTGAATATTAAAGATGATTTTTGATCTTCTTGCCGAGTTCAGAATTCAAGCTGCATCCAGCCATCATTCTCATAACTGACAGTCAGCTTCTCTTATATTTGACCTAAGCTTTCTCCCAAGTCAAGGCTTTCATTCTTTTCAAAAATACAAGACCACCCTGGCCGAGAGCATATTTCACTGTCTGATAAAGGCAATGTTTCGATTTTATTTTTTCTTCTTTTTTTAAAGATATGCATTTCTCACATATTTACTGTTCATTCTTAATAATGTAATTTAATAAAAGATGGAATGCCCTGTCAAAGTATTACTTATGAGAAAAGTACAACAATAATGAAAAGCAATATACCAAACAGTGGAATCTGCTGTACAAGGATTTTGTCGATTGCTTTACCGTATGTGCACTCGCCTTAAATGCACTGTGTGGGACAAACCTGAGTCCCAGATGGTGTGGACCCCACTCCCTTACCTGGCCAGAGGGCCTTGATAACAGATGGCAGGGAGGGAATAACAATATCTCCTTTCCATGCCAGGATCCAGATGTGGAACGAAACTACAGCAACTACAGGGGGGCTGGTGTCCTTATAAACATTAAGAGATACCCAGGACGGACAACACAGTGGGTGAATACCTCCTATGGGCAGAGCGTCTCCCTGTACAATGGGGGGCAGCATCCTGTCTGGCAAGCTCCTTTATGGACACCTGAAAGGCAGAATGGCAGTTGTGGTCCCATGGGCCTGCCCTGTCAGGTTCTGTGGGAGCTGCCAGATTGGGATATTGCATAACAACAATACAAGGACCACTGTAGTCCTACATGACCTGTAAGTGCTTCCTGGAGGTAACTGATAAAGCACTGTAAGTACTCTTGGGTCTGGATTTAAAAGAGAGCTCTCCACTTGGCTCAAGGAGTCAAAGTCGAGAGATAAGCTGGACAACACTCCCCAGGGAAGGTGGAGGAAAATGGAAGGAGTAAAGAGAACGACTGATGGAAGTAAGCTTGTAAAGGGTACATGTTATTATAAATAAAGTGCTGGATTTTGAATGCAGGACACTGAGTGTGTAGTTATGTCTGGGGTTGGGGTACTGGTACGCCCTCTAGTGGCCACAGCATATTACTTGGATGCCTACAATAGTGGTCATACTGGATAGCAAACAAAATGTTTCTGTGCTGTTTCTCCCAAAAGTTATCAGGTTGCACCTATCACAATTTCATACTTTGGGGTGGCAATATTTATTAAAATATTTGCATTACTGAATGTTGGTTTTCATTGTTTTGTACATTTTAAATGTATAACTTTTCTTTTAAGGTAGTTTGCAGTTTTTAAGGACCATTTTTTGAAGAAGTTATAGAACTTACAGTAGACACTAGTATCATGATGGGATATTTTGGAGCTTTTTCAGTGAGAAGGACCATAAACTGAGATAGCATTGTAAAAGCAAAGAAGAGTGCATACAAATCCAGAATCTATAATGGGGTTTAAACATACTTTGATGATGATTTTAATAAATGCAGGAAGTCCATGAAATTAAGTGTGTATTTAGTTTTCTTACCAATTTGGATATCATTGCATAATTTCTTTAAATTTAGTATGATCACGCTGCTTTCTTAATGTAATGTTGCTGTTACACGGCTTACTAGCCTTGTGGCATATGCTCCTCACAAGACAGGCCACATGTAACAGTCTATTTATCTGATTCACGTAGCTCCCTGTTCAGTAAGTGGGCATGGAAGAGATGGGACTAGCATTGCTTGTGGATAAAATTTAAGGTTGCTTGTGAATTAAGTACATTGTTTTGTAATAAAAAATGATTTATGATTTACTGCTATCTTTGATTGGTAAAAGCTTCTGTCCTTCTCTTTTTTTACCAGAAAGCAATGTTCAGAATATAAAGTCAATATGTTGTAGAGGTTAAGGCTTTAAGGTTTTTGACCTCAAACCCTAAAGTTGTGAGTTCAGATCCCGCTGCTGACACTGTGTGACCATGAGCAAGTCACTTTACCTGCTTGTGCTACAATTGGAAAAACAAAATGTAACCAATTGTACTATATCTCAGATGCTGTAAGCAGTTTTGGATAAATGCATCTGTCTAATAATAAAGATAATTCACCTTTTCAAAGCCATGCACCTACTATATTATAGCAAACCTCCAATTTATGCATCTTCATGTTGCTGCCAGGATATGCACTGTTTACTCCGTTTTAGAATTCTGTGTTCTAAAAGTGAATGGATGAGAGAAAAAAAAAATGACTCTTCTGTTTAACCAAACATTTAGGAGTCTTTTAACAGCTAGGTAACAGAATGAGTCTGTATCCGTTTATTTTTCTTAACTATATAATCTCAGTTAAAGGCAGGAATTAAACTGAATCTCCATCCATTAGAAGGTACAAAGTGGCATTTTGGCATTGCCAGATAACAGCACACCTCAGAGTCAGTGGGGGAATTCAGGCAGCATGGCTCAGTGCCTAATGTGTTGGGTTCAGTCCATACCACTCACAAGCTCCATGACCTTTAGCATGTCACTTAATCTAACATTGCTGCCTCTGTAGAGAGAAAATATAAATAGCTATACTACAGGTTTATAATATTAAGTCACTTTAGTGTAAAAAACGGTCAAAACACTGCTGCACACCAGGTCTTCATTTTCCGTGTAATTTCACTCAGTGCCAATGAAATGTTTTATATGTCAATAAAAATCCATTCATCTATTTTCAAACTTGCTTAATCCATTCATGGTGATAGGAGACCAGAGCCTATCCTGATGGCATCTTTTTTAAGACAGGAACCAACTGGGAGGTGAGCACATCAAATGGCACTCTTACACTCACACATGCACACTCAGACCTATTTCAGTCAAGGCAATAACCATGTGTGTTTGTTAAGGAGGAAAGTTTAAGTTTCATGAAGCGCAATGAAGTTGCACACCTGACATTAGTGATTAGTGGTAATATAATGGTACAGCTAATGAACAGAAATGTTTATTCGTCTAGTAAAAAAAAAACGATCATAATTTTTAAAAAGCAACTTATGACCACAGTTGAATTCAGGTATTGTTTTCAAAGTGCTGAGAATAAGATTAACTTTCAATACAGTCGTGCCTCCCTTCCTGCTGCAACTATAAGACATATCAAGCAGCAAAATCAGTGGAAATTGTCAGAATTCATGCTGAGTTTGTTCTGCTCACTTGTTTTGTGCTTCATTACTTTCACCAGAAAATGTACTGGATTTTTACCAAAACTATGCTTTTCATTTTCAGATAAAAGAACACAACCTTTTTTCTACACCTATATTGCAGTTTTATAGGGCATATAAAGAAATCTTTAAGCCTGAAGGCTACTGATAATAATATATTATCTGAAGAGAATAGCACACACATTGATAAATACAGATTAATACAGATCAAAGGTCTTCTTTAATTTGCAGGATCACAATACAGCATTTGCATTAATGTGGATCACATATACTGTATAGTACATGACTTGAGAAAACTCCACCTTGAGCTTGTATCTCGTTAACAGGATTTTCGATCAAGTGGTCATTTCAATTATCTCTGTTTATGCAAGTTCAAGTTTTATTTGCCATAGGTAACATGTACATTAGAGTTATTTCTTGTCCATATTATCTCAGTAAATATACAACATGTACTGTAATTAATTAAATAAATTAAATAATATGTTCTGTATCTATCTAGGTATAAAATGCAAAGTTGACTCATACACTCTCTCAGCATCTGAAAATCTGAAACTTTGCAAGATTGTACATCAAGGGCAGTAGGTATCCACAAAGAAGGGACATTTTGACATATCATTATTTACAGGCTGAAGCATTCCCCATAATAGTAAAACTAAATTTTCCAAAATTTAAAACATACTTTTACTGATTTGGTTGAAACATGGTGACGTTATTAAAAAAAGGGAATTAGGTGACACTTTTTATATTTGTTAATAATAATACTCTACTGAGTAGACTATATATACTATGTGCCATGCCCTTTTTTCGGTTCTGTTCTGAGACAGAGCCTGGACAAACACAGAGCCATTCAGTTGTTGGGAATTTTCTGGTTTATGCAAATGAAGGCTGCCAGCAGAAGGGGTAAGAGGGACACACGAAAAACGACACTGACCAATAGGGTGGAACAAACAAGTGAAGAAGGAAAAAGACACAATATGATATATGGCCTGGAGAGTGAGGAGGAGGAAAATTCAGTGAAGCTCAAGTAAGATGTGGTTAGCCAGCGGTATGAAGCTCGAGACCTGGGGCCAGGAGTTGTGGCTGTGAGCATAGGTGTTACAAAGAAACCACGACAACACATTTACAGGAACAAAACAACCCCAAAATTAAGAACATTCACTTCATTGCATGGGCAACATAAATCTGCAATCTGTAAACATTATTGCTGTTTATTAGCTGGAATAAAACATAAGTCAGTGATTTAACTTTATTGGTTTGCTGTTGTTTTCAGGGTAAAGCCATATTAATAGCATTAAAAAAATAAAAGCTCAAATATACAACTGCTGAAAAACACGAAATAAAATACATGAGTGAATGATGTAAACTGATAAAAACTTTAAATATAATAATATTGATGATGCTGCACTTATGGAGTGAATTGATAAAGGGAAGGTGAGACAGAGCATAGGAGTCAGGTGGAGTACTTAACATCAGCAAAGCCAAGTAATTGGGTTGTCGACTTTCACAGCACCAAACAGTCTCAATGTCTGGTCACTATTCAGGGAATGAATGTAGAAGTAGTCTACTCCTACAAGGGCTTGGGGGTCCACATCAACAACAGGCTGGGCTGCTCTCAGAATAGAAAGGAGCTACAGAAGAAAGGGCAGAGTAGGCTCTTCTTTCCTAGGAGACTGTGTTCCATTATTGTGAGAAGTGATATTCTTTACATCTTCTCCAGCTCTGTGATGACCTTTTTATGATGTATAGTGCTGGTATGATAGCATCACCCACTGAATCAACAAGCTAATTAAAAGGACAGGCTCAGGGATGCACTAAGAAACGCTACTGGGTCTCCTTTATACCAATGGCAATACACCTGCCTAATGGCTCACTGTGACTGTGTCTGTCAAGTCAAAAGTTTTTCTTTCTTTTTAATTTTCCTCCTTTGTAGTAAATTTCAGATGTGTTCAGACTGAAGAGTATCTATCTATCTATCTATCTATCTATCTATCTATCTATCTATCTATCTATCTATCTATCTATCTATCTATCTATCTATCTATCTATCTATCTATCTATCTATCTATCTATCTATCTATCTATCTATCTATCTATCCAAAACTTTGTAATGGTAAAATCTAATTGAGGCTATAATTTTCAGAGTTTCTTAAAAGAGAAATTATATTTAGGCCAAAAATTCTCATTATTCCTACAAATTACCTGTTACAATTAAAAAAAATACAGCTTCCTCTAAAATAGTGTTTTTTAGTGACCAACAACAGGACCCAGAATGAGTCACTTGGAAAGGCAGGAATTAATCTGTGGCAGGAATGTTTTATCCATGGGCAATTGTATGTAGTATGTTCAAAAGTACGGCACTTCAGTGAACTAAAGATATTAGCCCTTGCTAAAAATAAAATAAAACTACAAATATCGTATACAGAAAAGTACTTAGTTAGTTTCCAAGTACATGTGATACATCCATTTAACCAACAGCCTTATAACTGATGCCCTGGGCATTTTCTGTCATTCCTGTCCTAGTGTTACCCAGAGTCATTTCCTTGGCATAAGTAAGCTGAAGAACTGTTGGAGCCCCACACCAAAGAAAGGAAAAATAGGGTCCCCAAAACAGGCATACCAAATAAACAATTGATGACCCTTCAAATAAAATTCATGCAATCAGAGTATTCATGCATCTCATAATTCATTCTGATTTGAGGTAAAAACTGTTCTTGAAATTTATGTTTGGAGTTTTGATTTTATTGTTCATTCTTGTGTACCAGAATGTGCAATATTACAGCTTTTATTTAGAAGGTACAGTATTAGCATATGACTCTAAAATTGATATTGTCATATGTTATGATTGTACTGTGCAGTTGCTGTAATTTTTTTGTATGGTCTTTCTGTACTTGCAGTATGGGTTGCCTTTCCACATTGCAGTGCCATCATTCCAGAAAATTCCAAGGTCATTATATTATATAAAAATACAGGCATAGTCATCTCATTAAAGTAGCATGCCCTTTAACTTGAACCTAGAGAATTTGAATTTGCTTTGCACTATAGGAGGACTTTGTTGTTAGCAGGTGCAGTGAACTTTAAAAAAGAATTATTATTGTGTAGAAAAATGTTGTTTAGGTATCTACTCAAGGAAGAGTCTGGAAAAGTATTTATATACTACAAGAAAAATGTACCAAATTTCTTGCTACTGGAAACAGTGTTTTTCCTTTTTTACTCCAGGGAAAAGTTCAAGCCAAAGAAACTTAAAATATTGTATTTACATTTTCTGATGGAAGGCACAATGGTGTTTCATGAATCTAGCATCCATTACACATTCAAAATCACACATAAAGCTTAGCTCATAAATTAAAAATGCAGAGTGTAAAATGAGAGGCAAACCTGTAAACACATTCATTCAAATGCTCACATCCATTCTAGTCTATCACAGCACCAGACAATGGCAAATTATTGAGTGTTGGTTTTATGTGGAAGTAGGAATGTCACCATTTTCTGTACTGCACATGTGACAGAAGTACTCCTACCTGAGTCACCAGTTAAATTTCGCTGTACTCTGTACATGTCACAATACTTCTACTACTGTTACTGCCAGGCCAGGTTAGAGTCACCATTAACCTAATTTGAATCTCTTTAGGATGACAAAACCATGCAGACCCTGGGAAATCTGCAAACGTCATATAGGCAGTGAGACTGAGTCCAGGTTTGAACCTCCACTGAGCCACCTGTGCTTCTCAATTTAACCACAAATATCAGGGCAGCTCAGAAATTGTTCAGTTCAGGAGAACTCATACTTGTTAGTTCCAGGTAATGGACTGGTGGTCTTGATTGGTTTGCAAAAGGTACACAACCAGCAATGTTGCATTTGATTTTATTTGTGACTGTATATTTTATATTAGTATTATTTTCTAGATGTTTCATGCTCAGTGTTTGAATATCACAAAGATACAAGTTAAATAAATATTGTGAATCACCTTTCAAGGGAGATGACGTATAAAACAATAGCTAAGTAGGCTTCATGTTATCAGAACAGCGCATGTCTCACACGTTAGTAAAATTTCTGCATCTGACAGGAAAACCCTTTAGCAATTCTTTCACTAGAGAATTTTATTTAACCATACAGCATGTTGAATTAGCACATCAGAATTTATGAACAGCCTTCTGGAGGCCTCACTCCCCAGTCGCTATGGTTCTGACTCCAAATCATAACATCCAGTTACTGAGTGTGTATATATATAAATATTATTGCAAATGTGAAGAAACCAATGTGTATAATGAATGGAAAGGACAGGGTACTACTGAAGCAGTCCATGCCATTACGCTCGGTGACTACTTAACGTTTTTACAGAAATGTTGAGCCATTCCAGGCGCCCCCTAAAATTTCTCCCACACCTCCCATTTTGAGAACCACAGAGCTACACTACAAGCTCTAAACTTTTTTATTGGTTATTTGATATGAAAGTGCTGAGAGATTTTAGTTATATTTTAAGCACTTGGAAATACATTACAAAACTAAGTACAAGTCATGATTTTTTTATGTCATAAACATGTGCATTCTTACAGTCTTAGGCCGCAAGTTTAAACTTCGGTAAACCAGTGCAATAATCCGGCCTTGTCAAGCCAGATCCTTGCAGTTATCCACATATCTAACCGGAACTTCTTTCATAGGACAAGAGCAGTAAGTAGAGGCCACACAGGTTACTTATCACAGACATTTTGTCGTAATGTCCAATTTCAGGCAAAAAAACAGTCCATTTCAGTAATTGCTATATACAGTATACGGAAACAGAGGCAGTTAACCATCTCGACAAAAGCAAATTAAAGCAAAAAGTACTTCTGCCTTATTTATTCAAGAGACAATAAGTATGCTGTTCCAGAAGCTTGAAGTATTCCTAATCAAGTGTTTCTTGATGTAGATGAGTTAAGACTTTCAGCTGCCTTCTACTGTTTTCTTCATGAGGTGGTGTAATTTATTTTTCTGTTAAATTTCAAAGTAAGCTTGATATCAGTCTTATTTAAAGAAAAGTTGTGTTCATGGGAGAGATGTAGTACAATCACAAGAAAAATACCAGGAGTGACAAGACCTTTTGTAAATACTGTGGCCATTAGGCAGCCATAGCTTTTGTTTAATGTAGGGAGAAAAGAGGAAGAGTGTGTTTTGCAGAAAAAAAGTAATTAAGTAAGGTGCTGAGCAAAGTGGTAAAACAGGAAAACAGTGTAGTTACTTATCTATCTGAACATAAAACCAACAGCACAAGAGGAGTAACTGCTGTTGTCATCTTTCCAGCCACTTATGGCACTGCCTAAATGTTGACCAGCAATGAGCAATGGGTCACTTTATATTGATGATGCTTTTTTAATTAATTCTATTTTATTCAGTAGCTTCTATTGTTCTGTAGAAGTGGAGGATATAACTAATCTGCTTTAATATTTTTCCAGACAGACCAGCATCATTAAAGCATCTCCCAGAGTACGATGGCAGAGAGCTGTTCTGTGTTCTGTATGTCAGTGTCATAGTTTATTGAAGACTGAAGGCTGTTTATTACGCTATTGTGCATATTTACTTTTAATTGCTGCATTTTCCCTTAAGCCTTTATTTTTTTTGCCACTAAATGGTCATGCAGTGCTTTTTTTACAGTTTACATGTCTGTTTAGATAAGCAATTTTTTTTTTTTGTTTTTTTGTGTGGGTGAAAGAGGCTGAAAGGGTTTGTAATTTGTTTGTAGCATGCGAAAGTTAAGTTAAGTACTTAATGTGTGTATTTTGTTAAGCACGTCATCTGCATCATAGCCAGTTAAAGGAAAGAACAAGGATCATTTTGCATTTTTATTCAGATTGAGCAGTAAACTTGCCATTTATGCTAGGAAGTAACAGCGAGAGAGAGAGCAAAACAGCAAATTGACATTAGCAGACACAGTCTTGTAGGGATTGAAAAGGTAAAATGGTTAGCGCCTAGAATCATTTGAAATGTAGAAGGACAAATGTAGTAGCTTTAAACTTATATTTAAATTCTTATTATGTAAAAAGTGTTAAGTAGTTTCATCTTAATAAATTATGAAAATGAGAGCAGTACAATGACAGGCGGAGTGGTGGCTCTGAGGCTAGGGATCTGCACTGGCAATTCGAAGGTTGCCGGTTCGAATCCCATAAATGCCAATAGGGACTCTGCTCTGTTGGGCCCTTCAGCAAGGTCCTTAACCTGCAATTGCTGAGCGCTTTGAGTAGTGAGAAAAGCGCTATATAAATGCAAAGAATTATTATTATTATTATTATTATTTGATGTTGAATATCTTGGAAGCTTGCTTTTAGGAGGCACACATTGGCAAGAGATCCTAGCTAATCCAACTTCTCAAGAAAGGGTTCTAAACTGAGCCAGAGATGGGTAGCCTGCACTGTAGAAGAGAAATGGCAGATAGGTGCTGGTGACCTTTTGAGGGAGAGAGTTACCTGGTGTGTTTGGGAGACTCCAGACCAAAGAGGTATAGATAGGTGTGTCGTGGTCAGGTATTGTGCAAGATAAAGAGTGTATACTATTCAGGGGCAACAACCCAAGAGTTGGGGGGGGTGTCCAACCATTTTCAAGATCTCAAAAAGTTGAAGAGTGACACTGACATGGTACGCAGGGAAGAAAATTTCCAATGGTCTCCTCAAAACCAGTTACTAGAGGTGCACACATGATTTAGAGATGCCCATCCATTTTCAGGATGTTTTAGACCTTGACACTAATTCTGATACCTATGAGGTGGTAGGCAAGAATGAGCAAGCTAACAGTTCAGTTCTGAATTAGCCACAAAGGAGACTGAAGTATCAATAGTAGTGCCATTGAAAGTAGAATTGCCCCACTGGGGAGGCCATATGCATAGGATATGCTAGATTGAAAAGTTTGCATAAGGTGAAGATGTAAATGATATTAAAGAATGAGAAGTGGAGAATTATGGAAAGAGAGGTTTGAAAGAAGAGAGAGTGGGAAGGGAGTGTTTAGTAAGTGCAAAGTCATAAAGATGACCAGCCAGAACAATGTCCAAAGACCCAAACAAGACAATAGTGCATGTGTTACGTTACAGCCAGGGTTCACTTCCTGGCTTATGTTCATATTTTCTGTAATTTCTTTTAATCTTGAAGTATTATTTTTGATGTGTTTTTTAATATTTTTATATTTATTATTTAAGGTTTATGTATTTTCATATGTGTGCAAGAAAACATTACATCCTTGCTGAGGGACTGCCTTCAGACTATGTATTCCAGGCTAGGAAGCTAGTCACTCAAAGATTCATTGAAGTTCTTATTAGTAAATACTGAATTGGATTTTCTGGTGTATTGATTTTTTTGATGTTGTTCTTTGGATTTTGTTTTTAGTGTTTGGATTGTTTCCGATTGCCATTTTAGTCAAATCCATTTTGCTGTTTTTTTTTTGCCTTTTTCATTTTTATTCTGTTTTTGATCAATACAAAATAAATTCTTGACCTTGTTCTTACAAACCAAAGATTTTACATTTTTTCCTCTCCCTTGAAGGGCATTTTGTATTTCTGAAATATTTATTAGTGTTTCTGTTGCTAAACTATTTAATCCTGAGGTCTTTTTTGTGCCTATACAGGCCTACAAGCCTGTTGTTTTAGTTTGGGGCCAGGCTTCCTGGGGTGAATCCTGTCTTTCAGTTCCAGACTAAGGAAGTATTGGCCTGATTTTGGATATTTTAAAGCTTGCACCCCTTTTCACCATTTTCTGTGCAGTAAATTGCAACAGTTTGTTAGTTTGTTTATTTTGTTCTTTGTGTTCTTTATTTGTATATCCCTTCCTTACACATATTTTGTACATTAAATCTTTATATTTCTTTAAATTGGCCTTCGTGGTGTCATGAACCAGTAATCATTTGTTTATATTGTGTTAAGTCATGTGACATATTACATCATGACTATAAAAGATGGCACTATGATACAGCATATGCCCTTTGTGTTAGGACTATTTTAAAAGACTTCACGTTGCTCACACTTCGTTTTGCTTTTTGATTTTTAGTACTCTTTTTTTTTTTGGTTCTCATTATTAGACTAATTTTTCCTTGGTGTTTCATCCCCTACTCTGCTTTAATGCTATTTTAATCGTCAAATTACAATACTTGGTGTCATTTTAGTTTAGAGCAATATCTTGATTTCATAGATTATTAGAAATGATGGAGGCATTTCTTGAAAATCAATCAATAAACAAAGGAGCCAACAGCAGGTACTGTTAAATGATATACATATGTGCCAGTTTATAAATACAGGGTTATAATCACCTTTCATTTAAGAATCACAGTTTGTTAATTTTTGGAACAGGGATGACAGTAACAAAGTAAAGTGTATCAGTGTAACCAATCAAAAATAAAATTAATTAGAACACAATGCTGATGAGTGTTATAATGAGGTTTACTTTGAGAGCTAGTTTAGCTTTGAGCAAAGTGACTACTCAGGCCCTTAAAGGACACATCTTGGTTATTAATTAAAAACAACAATAATAATGAACACGTCTTCAGCTCTCTTCAAGGCTGAAATGGTTAGGAAGTTTAAAAAAATGGATAAATCTACATTGGGTTGTAGATTTGTAAGAAAGGCAAAAAAAATTATTTTTAAAAAAATTGTGATTTCAGTATGTGTAATTATATGGATGATAATACCTCCTGCCTTGTGCCCATTGTTGCTAGCATAGGTTTTAGCTCCTATCATATACTGGAAAAGCAAGCTCAGAAAAAGGACGGATATTCATTTTGTCTGGCTATAGGCTTTTACTTTCAGTTTATCAGGTGATGGCACATGACTTTGGTCCCACTAGAGATGGGCTCAGCTGTGAAGCCAGACAAGTATTTACTGCACCTCTGTGAAAAGCCTTTTTCTGGGTCACGTGTAGCCTCTTTTTTATTTACAAGCTCAGAATATGAAAGTGATCGCTTGCTCTGCCCAGGCGCTGGCTGTTTAATTTGTCTGAGACAACATTGCATGTGCACAGCGTGCAGAGCATATGGCCGGGGAGGTGTTTTCCACTGTCCATCCCGAAGTGCTAAGGAAAGGCAGTAAGCTAGCTGGGGAGGCGGAGCCTGGCAGCTCACTCCAGCCTTCAGTCTCTCTTTCCTCTGTCACAGCAGAAAGAAGCAGATTTCTTTTAAGCAGAGTAAAGGACTTCCAGCTGCTGGATTTTAACAAGGTGCCTGCAAGCAGAGCCCAGCTAGTAAAGCAGGGGGGTCATGGGACAGCTGTGCTGCTTTCCTTTCTCAAGAACCGAAGAGAAAATCAGTAAGTTGTTTCCTGTGGTTAACCTTTATAGGCATGGTCTATGGCATTGCAGTCAGGGCAGAGTTTAAGAAAGAACTAGCTGTAAGGTTTGAGCTTGGCGAGAACGGCAGTGAAATGTTGGCGTCCAGGAATCTTGTCGGTGCAGTTATTGTTAAGTAAGTTATAATTCAATTACAGTTTTCTTTATCACAGCTGGGGCTTTAAGCCCACTGCACGACTCTGGCATGCTTTCTCAAATACAAGGCAGCCCAGAGTGAGCAAGATTTAAAATTAGCGCAACAGCGGGATTTGTATCAAATCTGCAATTTAAATCAGCCTTTCAGCTCTTCTGCATTGTATATGTATTAACGTAAGTACACCTGCCATTTTCTAAATGAATAGTGGGCTCCAGAAAAGCATTATTAATCCTAATTGACATTTAGAGATGTGATAAATTGGTTTTGACAAGCTAAATCTAACTGGCCAGTACAAGTGAGGTATTATAGATTACAATTTAAATAAAATGCAAAACAGAATATCATTTATTTTATCTACATTTTTGCAAGGTGCTGCAGTATTTTTGACTGTTAGTATTATTTCTAAGATATGACCTTATCTATTTTTGCCAAGATCAGGGCATATATAGGGTAGCTAGACGTTTGTAAAAGAGGAGGTTTTTTCATTCAGGGTTTTTTTTTTTCTAGCTCAGTTGTCCTAGTTACACTCAAGGCAGCCTTTCGTGAGGCACTGAATCCCAGCCAGAATCATGCAAGGCAAAAACTCAAAGCAGATTTTGATGCTGTCGGTGGTTTATCTTGCAAGCCCCTAGCTGAAGCTGAGTCAGTATGTCTTCTCCTGTGGTTACGGCTCTGTCTCTTTGCAGGTCAGTGGCAATTTACCACAGAACAAACAGAAAAGGCTGTGCAATTTGTGTTCACCACCTCACTGCTTATTACGCTGGATCAAAGTCTGACATGCTGTGATACATTGCTGTGAATTATTCCAAACTGATGACTGGTACTTTGACCAGGATGTAAGCTGAAACAATGGAAGGTCAACAGAATTAGATCAGCCACTCTCTATTTGAAAATGTATGCTGCCCTTTCTTTTTAAATTCACAAGCAGTGCTAATTTAGCATGAAACTGGGACGGGCGAGGCTCGGCATATTGGTTTAAACACTTGCAAACTCTTCATTGTTTGCTTTAACTTGGAAAAACTTGGTCAGTTATTAATACCACTGAACCAGTGTTGCTAAAGGAATATAGAAGTTCAACAAATGTTGATGTTAACTTTTGGGCTTATCTTATTATAGCTTTTGTTAATGATCTTATTTGTATTTTAAGGTCACAGGCAGAGTGGCAGGTAGTGACATGGCAGTGTAGTGTAGTAGCTAGTGCTGTGCTTCATGGATCCAAGCCTCCTGGCTATAAATACTGCACCCTGCTATTGACAGAGTTAGGGTATTCTCCCTATGTCCATATGGGATTTTATCAGGTACACAGGTGTTCCTCTCACAACCCCAGAGATTGCGAGTTAGGTTCACCAACAATTCAAAACTGATCCTCGTGTTAGTGACAGTATGGATAAATGCATGAGTGGGGCCACCATTGTGTCACGCAACCAGTGCTAACAGAGTAGGCTGAAGATTACAGTTTCAGCTCCACCACCGCTTCACTGTTTGACCGTGAGTGACAGTATAATCTACAGTACCTGAGTTTGCTTAGTATACTGTTAGTAAGCAGTTTCATTTTAAAGCGTATTCAGACGGAGTTTACCAAGAACAGAGTTGTATAAAATAAAGATCGAGTGTTTATATATCAGATCATTAAGTAAGGGCTAGCATAATAGGGCAATGGTCAATAATGCTGCATTACAGGTCTAGTGTCTTGTGCCCAGTTGTTGTCCATGTGCATTTTGTATATTCATCCTGTGTCTGTAGTTAGTTTTTCTCTGGCTACTCTGATTTTCCTCCAACATTCCCAGAGATGTTCTGTTTTGTTTAATTAGTTACCATAAACTGTAATAGTGTGGATGTGTTGAAGAAAATGGCAGAGGGCCTGCTTTGTATTCAGTGCCACCAACATAGGCTTTTGTGGCTGTTGGATTAAGCAGGTTTATGAATGTTATGTTACTTTCAGTAAAACTCTTTATTTCTCTGTCTCTCTGCATCCGTTTTCTAACCTTCTTAGTCTAATTCAGCTGAGCCGATCTACAGCCTATAATGGCAGGATCGTACTCATGGCAAAGAACCCAGCCTGGGTAGGATAAGAGGCATTTAGTTTTTACAGGTTGAACTTTTACCTGCCAGGTCCATGGTCTGCTGGTGACCCCCTTTTTTTCGCTGTGGGGTCTTTAGTCATGGATCAGCATTCATAGGTGTGTCGCCCCTAATCCCAGAGCATCTTCTTGTGGTGGGGCCATGAACAGGGACTTCTTCCTGACACTCCTTGCAGCAATAATATGACATGCAATAGGACACAAATTCTCTGAGATATCCTTTTTGGAAGTCCACTGCAGTGGAAAATTCTGTGTGATTTAGACTGCACTGATGTTTGTTGGAGACCTGCTAACTAAACATTTCATGGGCATTCCAACTTGCCAGTAACACGTTCAGACAAAATTATGTTTGCAAAAGTTGTGGCTTATCTAGATTATACTATATTAACAATTTTATCTGCTGCTAATACTTTTGTACATATTACATATATTAGTCATGGCTCAGTTGTGTTTTCAGAGTTTTTAGGAAGGTTTCAGAGGTGCATAAATGTCACACAATGTGCAGTGTGCAGCCAGTGCATTTGTCTAACACTCACATATCTCAGCTCTAATTGTTCTTACTTTATTTTTAAGTGGGGGAAAAAATAAAGTACATTATTAATGTGGTGACCATGGTGATGAAGTCCACTTTGTCCGTTGAGGAAACATACTTTTGTTCATTATCTTTCAGATGGGATGTGATTGCTTACACCACATGCCTATTAAAGCATATTCGATACAGTCTTGAAAATTAACTTCAGTGTAGTTGGGATGGAATATTTAATTATAAGTGAAGCATGTGCACCGGACATGTTTCAGTTCCACGAGGTTGTATAGTGTGCTGCCAGGGTGTTTTCTAAGTCTTCTTAGTTTACTTACTCACACACCACTATTAAGAAATTAAATCTGTGTTTCTTTTATAAATGTAGACTTTTTACGTATCGATTAAGAGTGCACTGGCACTGTATATCTGAAAGGTCATCTTTCCTTATGATTTAAAGAAACATACAGATATGTCGTTTCTAGTTGTTAAGCAATTCTAATTTTGTCGATACGTAAAAATTAATTAAGTGACCACATTCAGCATATTTAATTTAGCATACAGCACACAATGTAGAGGGTGATGTTGTCAACATCCTTTCATATAATCGATAAATGTTATGTTATTATAAATGTTTTCCTAAATGTACAGTCATAGTTGGATTGTAGCTCATTTAAAATATCATTTGTCAATGCTACTATTAGCATCTCGTCCTTGTCCGTGTGCTGCTGTCTCACTGAACTTTGCAAGAGCAGCGTCCTTGGAATGTGGAGCACAAAGGCTTCCCCAGGGAAAAATATGGTTACGGTTCACAAAATAGCCACTTCATCAGGCGCTTAGATACAAGCAGAAAGATGTTTGTAATGTTGTGATTTTTGATAAGCTGAAAATGAAGGATGGCTGCACCCTTGGGTATCTCCGGAAAGACTTCTTCTGATGATGCTCCTGCTGTTTGGCAGACTTGCACAGATGCTTTTTTGCTGACTACCTTGATTTGTTCCAGCTGTATTTTAATGAGAAATGTATATGTGGTAGGAGTTTAACAGAAAGAAAGTTAAGGGCTGAAATTTTACCACTCAAGGAAAATAGCTTCTTGCTATTGGCAACATGACTGCATCTTCTCTGCACAATCATTTCTTTCTTCTTGCAGTACCATTCAATGTCATTTTTGCATAATTATATTAGTCAGGCATATTTCAATAATGCATACAAGAGTGAGTCAATGTGATTTACATGTGTACACATTTCATGAAGACAGAGCTGGTACTGCATAGAGATCTCACTTTTAGTGCTGTGTAATAGAAATTTATTATTTTAGTCCCTATAGAGCCAAATCAGAATTCTCCATTTATTTTATAAATGCCAGCAGTGTTGCATAATTCATGCATGTACTGAATTAACTCTTCTTCATAGTTTTTTAATCTCCTTAATTAACATAGAAAAAAGTGATGAAGTACAAATTGTCAGCTTTCTTAATGGCAAAACATAGCATTGCTTTGGGCAGTTGGAGCAATCTGTGTAAGTCTGACGTAAACTACCTGCCCTAAGCTGTTTGCCTTGCAGGTGGCAGAAAGAAAAATCAAAGCATCCTAAATCAAGAGTATAAAAAAGTGGAAATTAAGAGTGAATGCACAAAAAAGTTAAATGTGCCAGTTGTTGCTAATTTAATGACTCTGCCAAGTCCATGCTGCATTTTTATTCCAATAGGGAGTGGCTGTGGTTCCACTTTATATTTTGGGCTTCAATGTCTTTGAAAACACGAGTATTTCACCCTTCTTGTTTGTTCAACAGAAGGCTACTTTTTTAGTTAATGCTTTTGGTGTTAAATACCAGCTGGGGCACTCGGTAATGAACTGCTTTAAACTAATGTGATGGTAACCAATACTGTAATGCACTGTGCTAAAGTTTAATTTAGTCTTCTAAGGCTAGTAGCAAACTGTGAAACCAGGGAGAAAGTACATTGGAGGGCCAACTTATGCACACACTGTGATGGGCACAACCTCAGTAGTCATGAACTGAGATGGACCAGGATATGTGAAAAAACGGGCAGAAGTTTATTAACAACAAAGAATTAAAAATGTCAAAGTTCAACAGTATATAAATTATCTAAATAAATAACTCTTTTTAAAATCGTATCCTTAAAATAACAGTTTCTTGTGGTGTTCCATAAATTCACAAATCCAGATAAATGAATACATTTAAAATCCAAGGCAGTCCTTCCTGAGTTATTCCCCTTGTCAGGACATCCTACCACATTTCTTTTTGCATTTCTCACTACATCCAAATCTGACACTTCAATCGGTGCCCTACAGACCCAAACTGCCACCTCAATCAGTCACTGCAGCTTCTGAACTACGCCGCAGTCGGTCACCACATCTCTCCATAGCGCCTTGCCCTCAAATGGACCCCACTACTCTCTAGGTCCTCCTAGATGGGTGTTGTTCTGGCAGCCTCCACAAATTCTCATCTGCTCTTAAGTCTCCCACCCAATCTTTTCATAGCTCCACAGAGGAGATGCTGCACATCCTTTCCTCTTGCTGTTTAATACCCTTGCCCAGTTAATACTCTAATAAGTAATCACACTTACATTCTCATTGTTTCTCATTGTCATTCTCCTTAGCACCTTTAAACACTTGTGGCTCTCCACTCAACACACCACACCTGGAACACAATTTTATATGATGCAGACTTCCTCCAGCAATCGCAGCTAAACACCGCTGTGTACTCTACAATTGATAAGTAAATGAAACCTTTAAAACACCTCGCAACACAACTTACAACACACACCAGGAGAAAAAAAACAAAAGTAGTAGTCAAAGAGAGAAAGTGGAAACTCCACACTCACCATGACTGAGACAGGATTCAAACCAGTGTCTTGGAGCTGTGAGAGAGCAGCTCTGATGTACCAGCATTCCTACATTTCTTCCAAAATTTCAACAGTTTTTCCTTTGAATGATCCACTTTCCAGTCAACCTTTGTATTTGTGCATTCTTATCACCTGTCAAAATGGTGGTCAGAACTCACAGTTCACATCTTTGCAAATGCTGAATGGTGATGCAAGTTCTTCCATTCCTCTCCTCATTTCTGCACTTTGCCAGCTGATTTAACCCCTGCTGTCCGTCTCTGTTGAGTTACAACCCCTCTCTGCCCACTCTTTGACAGATCACCTTTACTATCAATGTACAGTAGTAGTCACAGATTATATTGGCTTCTGTACTTTTAAAAGTATGTTTGCCCATTTTAATAAGTGAAACGAAATACATTTTATTTAGACGATCAAAGGTTTCTTTGATTTAAAGACGTTTTTTATTCTAAGTGTCACATCGTGTATTTAAACAAGCTGGCATAGTCAATGATAAGTCATGGATGCTTGGCCTAATGTTTAAATCTAAGCGCAGACATTAAGTCAAATGAATTGAATAGTGAGCAGATGCATTCTGCAATACAACGTCACCTGCATCATGCCTCCAAATGTCATTTGTGACACACTCACTCAAAGGCATCAATCTCAACACACACACTTTGAGGCACTGGTCATATTTGTAATAATAAATGAATTGCATTATTCATTCCAATACAGCCAATGCTAAAACCTAATGAAGTAAAATTTCAATTGAAAATATTATAGGAAATAAAAAAGAATGATAGAGGGAGCAGTAATCCCATTTTAGCCCACTGACTTCAATACAGAGGGAGGTAGCTGATGGTATGACTGTGAGGTCTCAAAGTTCAGTACTGAGAATAGCAGCTGTGATTTTGTTTTTAATTTACATGATTTATTCTTGCTGTCATTTTGCTACAGTAAAGAGAACAGATCAACAGAATGTTCAATTGGCTCAAATGAGAGAAGTCTCTCTGTATTATTCTTTTTTTAATGCTTATATTTTTTTACCATTTAAAATGTTACTGTTTCAGTTGTTTGCCTAGGATTCTCATAGGCAGTGATAATAATTGCAATGCCATATCTGCTGGAATAAAAATTGTAATGTCAATTACAGCCAACTGACTGTCATCTTAATTTCCTACTCCTCTCGCTCAAAATTCATTGTGTTGATCTTTTGACTTTACTCAATAAACTGCCCCCCTTTCTCTTCTGATAATGAAAACAGCTGGTATGGGTGACATCAATAAGTGTGTCAAAAGTGAAGTGGGTGGTTTAGGGCTGCAGTTAGACCCACACACAGGGCCACAAGGACAGGCAATGAAAGCAGGCTTACTGTAATGGTGGCAAAACTGCTTTCACCTAGAAGCAAGCTTTCTTTAATTGTAGCTGCTGGACAGACACAAATCGACTTATATAGATGTGAAGTTTTTGATTATATATGTTTGTATTAGACTATGAAGGGAACTATTATAAAAATTCAAATCTGTTAAAATCTGAGTGCAGCGGGAATAAAATCAAAATTGAATGCTATCATTTTTTTTCTCGCAGCAGTTTATGAAGGCAGTTTATAGCATTTGGTTGGTTTATTAAGACCAAATGGAAGAATGCAAGCATTGATTTGGATGATATTCCTGTTCAAATCAAAAACCATTATGCAGCCCATATTGGTTAGCCATTTCTAAAGTATATGTTTTCCCTAGAACATGTTGTTTTTCCTCAGAAATAAAATCATTTTTGTCACTCATTAACACTGCAGCGATTAAAAGTAGATTTTCCTATGTTGTATCTGAAGAGCTCAAGATATTTTTTAATTAACACCAGGTAAACAAATACAAGGAACAAGTAAGCACCGTTTACCCAATGAGTGCCAATATTGTTTAAATTTAAATAAATATTAAGAAAGATAAATAGTACAACACATCAGCATTTTAGTCTTCATCAGATTTGCCACGGAGCTGACATTTCAGATGAGATTCGGAAGTGATAGATGGGTGAAAAAATAATTTGATTGGAGAAGAAAATGGTGAAAGACCATAGTGGATACAAAACATGGCCATGAAGCATGAAATGAATTGATTCATTGTTGTGTAGTGCTCGGGAGACATGTGAACCAATTTTAGGAATAAGCTTAGCTTCCACTGTATTTCTTTGATGAGTGTCAGACTTCTTATGGGAAAATATAGATGGTCAGATATGTAAATCAAGAGCAATGATATGTTACACAACAGCATTGCAGAGGGTTTTTGATCTGAAGGTTCTGACATTCCCCTGTATATTTGGAAATTGCGGTCAACATGAATGAAAGGCAAATTGAAAAAACATTAATAAAAATAATATCCATTTACCAAAACAGTTAGTAACATTCATGAATGGTAAGTCCTGCTCATAGTGAATCACAACACTGCTACTGTAGGACAGAATGGCAATAACATCCAAGAAATGAATTGTAAAATTATATACAATAAATAAAATATTACAAATATTCCAAAATGAGAACCAAACCTCTGCACATGCATGTAGCCACTTGAGGCAAATGAAAGTGAAACAGTGGCTGCCTTTCTTATGTGACAGCAGGTTGACCAGTTCACTTCTTGTAGACTGCTTCAGCCATAGTGTTATACTGTAAACAAGACAATACATTCCTCTGGAATATTTATACACTTTAAAAGATGAAAGCTCTGAACTAATTGAATTCTTCTTTTTAAGTTGTATTGTTTGTTTAAAAACTCTGAAAACACCGACTCTTTCACCAGCATTGACCCATTTTCCTCAGGGGGGCTTTTTATAAATGGAAAATCAGAATCCGTGCCGCAAAGCATTATATTTGGGATTACTGCCTATACTTTACCACTGGGTATTGGATACAAGTCAGCATTAATCGGTATATTTAGACTTGCTGCACAGTATATCTGATTTGACGTCTGGTCTTCAGAGCCTTAAATTGAAACATTTGTGCAGAAAACAGAATGTATTAAATCATCTTAAAATTAAAACCACTTGTTATGTTTCAACTCCAGAATTACATCTGCAAGGTTTACTTAAATTCCAAAGCAAAGGACGATATGCAGTGAGGTGTATTAAACCACAGAATTGCATGATAAGTAGTAGCACGTTATTGAAGACATTATTATTCTGTAAAAGGACCTAAATAGCCCATAAAGTACAAAAGTGATTTTTTACCAGTTCATGTAGGTAGTGATCTTCATTTTCTCTTATATTTAATCTGGTATGAGATCGTTGCCCCACAGTTTTTGAACTATAGCCTGAAATAATATCCTGCTGATTTTCTATTTTCTTTCCAATGTTTCTTATTTTTGTTAAAGATGTTTATGTTATGTTGTGTTAATTTGGATTGTATGTTCTGTTATTTGATACCCTCTTGTGTTATCAAGTTAGATGAGTTGGTGTTTTGTTCCGTCTTCCCATATTTGTACCCATCATAATATCCTACAATCCTGTCCAGTTGCTTCTTGTCATTCATCACTCCAGTTTATAACCAACATTTAGGGTTTCTATTTACGTTATAGTTTAGTCAATCCAATTATTAAGGTTTTTGCAACAAAGATATTCCCTGTGACAAGATGAGAACCTTTATAAACTTACCGTACATAAATATCTGTATGGTTACAATAGTCAGGACAGGGTTTTTGTAGTGAGGTTTACAATTTGGTACATTATGCCTGTGTACATTGTTCTCAGACTGTTTGAGAAATAGTTGTCATTTTTGCTAAAATCAGCTATTATTACATTAGCTATACATTTTCAATGAGGAAATCCTCAGAACACGGTGGCGCAGTGGGTAGCGCTGCTACCTCGCAGTTGGGAGATCTGGGGACCTGGGTTCGCTTCCCGGGTCTTCCCTGCGTGGAGTTTGCATGTTCTCCCCGTGTCTGTGTGGGTTTCCTCCGGGCGCTCCGGTTTCCTCCCACAGTCCAAAGACATGCAGGTTAGGTGGATTGGCGATTCTAAATTGGCCCTAGTGTGTGCTTGGTGTGTGGGAGTGTTTGTGTGTGCCCTGCGGTGGGTTGGCACCCTGCCCGGGATTGGTTCCTGCCTTGTGCCCTGTGTTGGCTGGGATTGGCTCCAGCAGACCCCCGTGACCCTGTGTTCAGATTCAGCGGGTTGGAAAATGGATGGATGGAAATCCTCAGAACGGGTCATGTGCATATTTATCCACACAAATATAAAACTGATGAAAGGCTTGTCTCATTCACATTCACCACCAAACACTAGTATGGAGACTGAGATTCTGTCTGTCGGTAGTCTACACTTCCTCTTTAAATAATGTCTCAAATGTATGAAAATTGTATTTAAAAAAAAAAAAATTGTATTACTGTACGTATCACAGCTGCACTTCTGAACCATTGGATCATCTCATAACCTCCGCAATTAACTGCTGTCTCTGTAGTATAAAATTATTCTGAATAAATAACACCTTCTGGGGATTTCACCAAGAAAAGTTGTGGATATACAGTAAGATATACAAATTGGCAGCCCTGCAGTACGTGGCTTGTGTGAAGCATTTGAAATATGTTTTAAACTGAGATAGATTTCTTCTTCTTGGAGTTGAGTTTTATTTGGCATTCTATGTTCGTAAAGAAATGCATAATTTGCACTTGTGAGGATGCCCAGTGGTAACCTACTGCAATGCACTTTGATACACAAGCACCTCAAGGTGCTGATAAAGTCAAAAAACAGCTAATAAAGTACTAGTAGTTCCTTGTTATTATTTAAAAATAGCATTTATTTAGTTTTTTACTGAGCCTCACATTATTACTTAGAAGCAGCAGAAGAGAATACATAAGCCTGTGCTTAGAATTTCTCCTTGTCTAACCGACTCCCTGTGTCCTTGTCCTTGGTGTTACCCATTCACTGTGAAATTGGCTGGAGCAGTTTTTATATTCTTCACATATTCTGTTCATTCTGAAGGGCTGCACCAGCAATAAAAAGGCTTAGTAAGGAAGCATATAGCCACTTTAAATTGACATCAGGTACAAAGAGCATAACAAGATCTTACCTGCTGGGAACTCATGCCTATGTATGCCTTAGGTTGGAATTGGGTGAGCAATTGATTAACTTCTTTCATACATGCACTGAGAGACCACAAAGGCAAGTGGCTGACAAATGTAATTCTGGTACTGAAGCCAATGAAATCTCACCTAATTTGAAACATCTGACTTCTGATATGACATCATGAGGGAGGTGTTGAAATAATGAGAGCGATGATGGGCCCTGTTGGTGCAACAGGAGAACTACCACAAAATATAAAAAAAAATCAAACTTTCCTGCCTGGAATAAGTGGCCAGATAGTTACCAAATGTGCAAAGCCCTTTAATTTAGTATTATACTCATTGATGCAGGAAAATAGCCCCAAGACATTCAGAAGTGTTACGACCGTGATGTTATATTGTGTGTCCCCCTTGCTGAGTACTTAAGCAGCTTCTTGTCCATTTTCATAATGCTCAGATAGTCTAACTTTTGTATTATTAGCAACAGGTGGATTTGATACTGGAGACGACTTGGCATATACTTTGTAAATGTCAGTGTGCATTATCCATATGAGTGTGTGAACCTTTTGATAAGCATAGCACAGCAGACGACTTTGACCTCCAAACTGTCATCTCTAACACTTCTACAAAACGCCTCAATTAGCACCACTGGGTGAAAGCATCAGTTCTGGTATTCCCAGTCGTGAATAGTGATGATGCAACCCCATGGTATTTGCTTCTGTATGACTGCTATAAAATTGTGGAAATGTTTGGGAACTTCACTGAACACAGCAAAATGCATTGAAATCAATGGAGAAGGATAAACTGAACTAGTGTTAGGTGGATTATAATGGTGCAGTGGTCTTTTAAGTGTCCCTGAGGGCTAGTGAAGTGTCTACTAATTATACTGGACCGATTATTGTAGCCAGAAATGTGACCTGAACTGTGAGGCAGCAGAGCTAACTACTGCACTCAAGCCACCAAAGACACAGTCAGTATGAACACCACAAACACAATATAACAAATGTCCACAAACAAGCAAAAAGTTAAAAAATATATCATTGTGCTGAAAAATTTCCAGGCTTGAGCCACTGACTGGACATGCCTTTTTGAACTTTTAACGCCGATCAACTTGTACTTGCGGCGTGGCAGCAACTGCACAACTGGCACGACTGTTTTGTTCTGGATTGATGTGCTTCACATTTTAATCTTCCATCAAGAAGATGGAAGCACCTTGTAAATAGTAATAAGTCTTTTGTTGTTGTTATTATTTCAAAGGGGCTCATGTGTTTTCAGACTGGAGGAGGGCTCCTTTAAGGCTTGTTTTGGACTCGCAGTTGACTGTGTGCCAGCATGCGGTGTGGCTGTGAATGAATAAGCCCAACTGGATCAGTGTTACATATGCAGTGGCAGAACTTATAATATTGTCACTGTGGTAAGCTAATGTACTCCTTAAATGAAGCTATCTGCTCTAAAAATGTCCAGGAAAATATCTGGTGAACAAGATCACCAGTGAACAGAGCGTATTCGCTGTGAAAAACATTTTGTCGATTTTCAACATTTTAACATTATTCATGACGAAAGCCATTCAAAATACATAATTTTAAACACTAAAGTTCAGATAATTTTGAAAAATGAATTGTAACCTACAGTATAGGATTAGTAGATGTAGAATAATATGAAAATGTGTTATATGGTGTTTGTTAGATTCATCGTTCAGCAAGTACGTCATTATTGCTGTATGCACAGATTGTGCCATCTGTGAGTTTGTGCTAAAACTTAACTGCAAGCTTTTTATTTGAAGGGCATTATTGAGGCTGAAGTGATCAAAACAATTAATAAAAAAACAAAGTAAGGTTACACAACTCATGACTCCTTAGTATGTCAGATAATCTTGGTGCATAACTGAAACCAAATGTATTGTCAGCATAAACATCTTGTAAGCGTGAAGCTTGTCAGCTTTTCAGTAAATATTGTACAATGTCTTCCCAAGTCATTACACATTTACTCCTGATATAAACTGCCTTATTTAGTTAGCTTCAAATATAATTTATGAGAGCATTAGGGCACGGAGTGACTTTACAATATTAAATAATAGTAAATGTAGGGATATTAATATTGTCACATATACATAATACAGTGAAATTCTTACTTGCGTATCTGACATCAAAAACACTTTTTAAGAAGTTTCTGTATGAGATTTTGGGACAGCTTAGCTGTTAGCTAAATGAACCTGATGGGCTGATTGGTCTTCTCTCCTTTGTCGAAGTCTGGTGTTCTTATGCTCCGGCACAATTTCCAATTCCATTTTAATAACAGAAAGCAGAATTCAGCTTACCTGATGTACTCCTTACTCCCCTTACCTGTAACCCTGTGAAAAAAAAAACCTTTACTCTGTCTGCATGTGGTGCAGAAATGCTGTCAGTCTTTGTGTTTCTAGCTTTTTTATGCCTGTTTTTTTATTGAGTGATGTGTAATGAATCACTACATATTGGATGTTGCTCAGACAAATCACAAACCTTAGTTTCACATTGATTTCTTTTCAAATTTTTCTTTAATCACTTCAACACCTGTTTTTTTTTTTGCATAAAAATTAATATTATTTGTTTTATTTATTTTTGTTTTTTCTCAGGTACATGCTAAAGTTATTTTGGGTGTGTGCTACTCTGTTGGGCCCTTGAGCAAGGCCCTTAACTTGCAATTGCTTTGTCCTGGGTGTGACGCTCCGCTCCAGCCCTACAAGCAGGTCCTCCAACTTACTGGGAAAACTTGGGGGTTGGTGACAGAATTGGTGCTCCAGCCACCGTATAAAACCTCATACTGTTTCAGTGTGATGATGATGTGTCACCCGCTGCACTCGGCTCCCAATCCAGGTGGTTCATTGTGTGGTGGGTGCGACGATGCTCTATCAGCGCATGCTCCCAACTTAGTCCTAAAAATGTCTAGAAAGCTGTTTGTTTGCTTGCTCTTTGGATTTGATGAAAATTGGCACATTTGTACCTTCTTGTGTGTTTCACTTCCTTCTCCACTTCATGTGCAGGCCTGCTGACTTTAAACTTACAACACTGATGACTGCCAACCGTGTGCCCTTTATAGTCCCCTACAGCTCCCCACTCCAGTTCATTTCCTTTCCAATTGACTCTCTTTTACCTCATCTTTCTCTTCACATTTCTAGGTTTAATTCTTACCAAGTCTTGTGAAGTGAAAGATCTGTGAATCTTTGTTATGATCTGTCCTTTTCTTGATTTATCAGACTCATCTCTTTCTTCTTCTACTTCTTCTTCTTCTTTCAGCTGCTCCCATTAGGGGTTGCCACAGCGGATCATCTTCTTCCATAACTTTCTGTCCTCTGCATCTTGTTCTGTTATACCCATCACCTGCATGTCCTCTCTCGTCATATCCATAAGCCTTCTCGTAGGCCTTCCTCTTTTTCTCTTCCCTGGCAGCTCTATCCTTAGCATCCTTCTCCCAATATACTCGGCTTCTCTCCTCTGCACATGTCCAAACCAATGTAATCTCACCTCTTTGACTTTGTCATTCTTCTTCTAAATGTATTTTTTAATGTTAAAATGCAGAGTGTTTTTTGAACTTTCATTATTAGTATCAAAGTGTGGTGTTATGGGTCCACAGCTCTCCCAGCAAAGGCCAGCAGTTTTATTTAAATAAATAATCACCATGCTCGCGGCTTACAAGGGGGCATGGTGACTGTAGCAAGCTGCAGGGCGATGTGTGGTGTGGGCGTTTCTCACCTAAGTGCACAGGTAAGAGACTGCCCACATCCGTGATTGTTCCTGTGGCTAATGGGCTGCAGCTGCCATGTCCTCTCTGCATATATAGAGAAGCCCGAGATGGTTAGGAGAAGAAGTAAGAATAAGAAAAGGAAAGAGTACGGGAGGTTGTAGAAGAAAGCAGGAAGCAAGAGAAAGAGAGTGCGCTGGTGTGAGTGAGTGAGCGAGCATGAACAGGCTCGCAGCAGCTGAATAGGCAACCTGGGTGTTAGGCCGACATCCCAGGCGCAGTAGTTGTTGTTGCTCCCGCAGAGTTGTATGAAGGACGGCAATGACTGGAAGGTGGATGATTCTCCACGGATAACCGCGGGAGTCAGGACTTGGGAACGTGGTATCCTCCACGTGAGAGCCTTGGCCGTTGGAAGGATTTCCCAGGTCACTGTCAGGGGGGAGCCGACCGGAGCCAAGGATCGGTAAGGCGACTGACAGTAGCAGTAGTGGAAGTAGATGGAAGGTAAGCTGCGATGAGAGCGTCTCTCGTGTTGAGCAGCCCAGATGGGAGTAGCTGGGGAGCCGCCAGGGTAACCAAAGAAGCACCGGGCTTGTCATTTGTTTTTAAAAGACTGCTTCCTGTTGAACGTTTTAACCTCCACAATAACATTGTTTTAAAGGATAGTTGTTTTGTATACAGTGATCCCTCGCTATATCACGCTTCGCCTTTCGCGGATTTTATATGTAAGCATATTTAAATATATATCGCAGATTTTTTGCTGGTTCGCGGATTTCTGCGGACAATGGGTCTTTTAATTTCTGGTACATGCTTCCTCAGTTGGTTTGCCCAGTTGATTTCATACAAGGGACGCTATTGGCAGATGGCTGAGAAGCTAGATTGCTTACTTTTCTCTCTCTCTTGCGCTGACTTTCTCTGATCCTGACGTATGGGGATTGAGCAGGGGGGCTGTTCGCACACCTAGACGATACGGACGCTCGTCTAAAAGTGCTGAAAGATTATCTTCACGTTGCTATCTTTTGTGCAGCTGCTTCCTGAAACGACATGCTGCACAGTGCTTCGCGTACTTAAAAGCTCGAAGGGCACGTATTGATTTTTGACTGAAAAACAAACTCTGTCTCTGTCTCTCTCTCTCTCTCTCTCTCTCTCTCTCTCTCTCTCTCTCTCCCTGCTCCTGACGGAGGGGGTGTGAGCTGCCGCCTTCAACAGCTTTGTGCCGCGGTGCTTCGCATACTTAAAAGCCAAACAGCCCTATTGATTTGTTTGCTAGAGATTGTTTTCTCTATCTATGTGACATTCTGTGCTCCTGACACGCACTCCTTTGAAGAGGAAGATATGTTTGCACTCTTTTAATTGTGAGACGGAACTGTCATCTCTGTCTTGTCATGGAGCACAGTTTAAACTTTTGAAAAAGAGACAAATGTTTGTTTGCAGTGTTTGAATAACGTTCCTGTCTCTCTACAACCTCCTGTGTTTCTGCGCAAATCTGTGACCCAAGCATGACAATATAAAAATAACCATATAAACATATGGTTTCTACTTCGCGGATTTTCTTATTTCGCGGGTGGCTCTGGAACGCAACCCCCGCGATGGAGGAGGGATTACTGTATTTTAACCTCCACGTTTCATTTAATGGATTATTTATTTATTGTACATTGCACTGCTGCACTTTATTAGAACACTGTTTTGGATTGCTGTGAATAAAAGCACTTAGCACTTTTAAACCATCCCCTTGCTCATTATTATTGCCTCACTGTCTAGCTCATCGGTGACTTTACCGACGGTGTTGGGTTCAAGGGCTCCCTAACAGAAGATGGGAGCATGGAGCCGAACCCTCATCGTCACACAAAGTTTGTCAGTCCCTGGACACAGCAGTCAACTTTCCTACTTCTCTTAATGCCTTTGGACTGAGGTCACATTTTAAGATAACTTGATATTAATGTGTGTTCTTGTGCAGTAAACCTAGTAATATAACCTAGTAATATAACTGTTTGTGGACTAATCATACTGCTTCCGAAATAGCATATGGCGTCAGAGTTTGGCAAAGTTGCTCAGAGTATTTTTGGTCTGCCTTTTCTTTTTAGTTAGTGTGCCTGCTGAAGAGATTTTTATAAATTACATTACAGTGCATAAAGCACACATCACTGATGATCAGTCAAGAATACAATCAATACTACCTCCAGTGCATTTATGTTTCATATAAAATGAATATCAACACTCCTCCATTTTCCAGTCTAGAGAGCTGTTGATCCTAACCCTCATCAAAAAGGTTAGCAGAGGATCAGCTTTTTATTTTAGAACAGAATGAATAAATTCTTTCCAAATCCAAAAGTCTTAGTGCAGTCTAATACAGAAAATAAGTTTTTTTTCTTTTTTTTTTTACTTAAATTAGAAGCACTTTAGTATTATGGATGATGGACAACAAGCGAGTAATGTCATGTAAGATATTAGAATAATTATTTGTGAGAAAATTCTGTCCCATCAGACATTACTCTGATGTTAGAAGATTTGGAATAATTGTAAATTCACAAGTTTCTGGATTTTATTTTTCTCAATGTGATCTAAGTCTGTAGTGGGCCATTCCCAAAACACGTAATCAAGAACAGCGGGTGCTTGATGTTGATTTTGTGAGCCAAAATGACTAAGTGTGCATAACTGTGGCTGTCGCATGATTTCACAGTTAAGAAAGAGTCAGTGTCTTTAAGAATGATTTAGAGGAATCCAGTCATTAATTGATTTCCTGAACCAGCTTAATCTAATTCATAATGGCAGAGTGGCACATCAACTTACATTCACTTAACCCGAGATCAATTTAGAGTCACCAAGAAAACTGCATGTTTTTAGGAGGTGGAAGGAAAAAATAGAAAACATAGCATTAAAGGAAAAACCTACAGAAACAAGGAATATTATAGAAAATCAACACATACCATGATCAGGGGCCTCATGTATAAACGGTGCGTACGAATGTTTCCACGCTCAAATCGCGATGTATAAAACCTAAACTTGGCGTAAAGCCACGCACATTTCCACGGTACCTCATACCCTGGCGTACGCAATTTCTCCGCTCGGTTTTGCAGACTGGCGACACCCAGTTCCTGTGTGGTCACCGTTTCTTTCTTAGATCCACATTCCTGATGCAGCTTTTTAAATACACTGAAACTAATTGCATATTGTTTATTAGTGTAATGCATCTGATTGTAATTAACCTGTAGCAATATAATGGTCCAGGGAATAGCCATAGTATTCCAAATACCATAACTGCTTTAGTGTTGTTACTCTCAATGCATCTTCTTCTTCTTTCAACTGCTCCCATTAAGGGTTGCCACAGCAGATCATCTTTTTCCATATTACTCTCGGAGTATTTATATCACTGTATCTGAGTGGGGAATCACAGCAGCAGCTGATTGGAAAGAGAATTATCGGTATACAGCATGAAGCAGACGCTGCTTCAGCCACGGCAAAACACTTCAGAGACTTTCCTGTACAGACTTCGCGGTTTAGAAAAAGTTTCATCCCAAGAACTCTAAAAGCACTCAATCAGTCCATCAAGTGCTCCTTGTAGAACTGTTTACTTATAAGTACAATTACCTCACTGTAAACTTGCACTACAGTTATAATATTGCACAACCTGAGACACATTATAAAGTGCGTATTTACATATGATGACAATATCATTTTTAAGATGAAATGCTGCAAAATATGTTGATTAAATTATACAGATAAAACTTTAACTTCATTTAAATAATCTGTATTGTTAATAATTAAACATGTGAGGGCACGCAGCGCTAGCTAGTTCAGGGATTGTTCCTGCATTGCGCTGTATTCTTGCTGGTGCTGACGCGACACTGGAAGGATAGACGGATAGAATAATTAAACATGTACTACGAAGATATTTCAATGTTCCTTAAAAGTTTTGAAGAATCGGCGTTCTAAGCTTACAAATGGCTTCACGTCTATTACAGAGCTGATTGGGTATTTGGAGAAAGAAAAGTAAGGACAGGAATTGGAGGTTAGTACGTTTGAAAGAGACAGTACTTCTGTAATAAATTATTTCATTGAAGGTCGCGCATGGCGCAGCAAGCCTCTTGTGTGAGACACGACCAATCACTGTGCCACCGTGTTCCCATGTTTAATAACATGCTTTCATTCCTATCGTCATGAAAAAGATATCACGTATACATCTCAGTATTTTAATTATTCAGAGAGCTGTAATATCACGAATGTAATGGATTCTGTGTCCTGTCGGAGAAAGAGAAAGAACGGAAGCACGTAGTGATTCACACACATAGAGCACATAGAAGATCAAATAAGAACAAAGCATTTAACGTGCTACTTTAGTTACAATGGGATTTGAGAAACTAGTAAATTAAACGATTTTAAGATGAAGTTTATGATGTTCTACTTTAATGGAAAAATAAACTACGTGATTAAAGTGGAAATTTCGAGATTAAAGTTGACATTTCATGCTCTTTTCTCACTGTGTGCCTATTTTTTTTTCTCTGTACCCTAATAAGCTTTCATATGACACTCAGACGGTGGGCTACGACTCGCCTTTTCACAGCGACTTTGATATGTGACCTCTTTTTTATTTCGGGCACTGTGCGACTTTTTGAACTTGAGCTTTCGAGTTTCTCCGACACTCTGTCACTCGATCAACTTCCTTTTGTTGATTATACCACTGTTTAAACCAACAAATAGTACGTTTTTCCTTTGCCTCCACTTGGTATTTGCTGAAATTCTTATATTTTCCCCTGTGCTTTTCCCATTGTCTTTTCACAGAAGGCTATTTATATTGATTTGCATATTCAAAGAGGCGCAATTCTGGGAGGAGTTGGGGCGGGACAGAAGGCGTGTGCACATGCGTTACTTTTCACGCTGATCGGGATTTATGTAGCGGAAGAACGTGGAAGTTTGCGTACGTACAGGTTCCTGCATCTGGATTTTTCTGTGCGCACATTCCCGCTTTTGTGCTTATGCCATGTTATAGTGTGAGTTCTACACACGGCGTTATACATGAGGCCCCAGGTTTCAGAATATCTTCATACAATATAAACCCTTGTTTTTAATTTTTTAAAGTCTTCATAGCCTTCCAACATATTTTAAATAGAATAAGTGTAACATTACATAATATTCTCAGACCACTTCAATTCTGGTTAGAGTCACAGAGGGTGAGAACATATCATGGCTGTATGTGGGTGACTGGGCACCAGTCTGTCACAGGGCCTGTGCATTACTAGTAAAATGCCTTGAGCTTCGGTGGCATTTCTGGTGAAGCCATGTGGTAGGGCCTACGCGGCTTTAGAGAGTGTGTTTTAGCTTCTCGTGAGCAGATTGTGACAAGCACGTTTACAAACATGTTCCTTTTCATATTGACATGAGTTGTTGTTACAACATTTGTATACAGTAATCCCTCGCTATATCGCGCTTCGCCTTTCGCGGCTTCACTCCATCGCGGATTTTATATGTAAGCATATTTAAATATATATCGCGGATTTTTCGCTGCTTCGCGGGTTTCTGCGGACAATGGGTCTTTTAATTTCTGGTACATGCTTCCTCAGTTGGTTTGCCCAGTTGATTTCATACAAGGGACGCTATTGGCAGATGGCTGAAAAGCTATCCAGCTTACTTTCTCTCTCTCTCTCTCTCTCTCTCTCTCTCTTGCGCTGACGTAGGGGGGTGTGAGCAGGGGGGCTGTGTGCAGCTGCTTCCTGAAGGACAGGCTGCACGGAGCTTCGCATACTTAAAAGCTCAAAGGGCACGTATTGATTTTTTTTATCTGTCTCTCGCTATCTCTCTCTCTCTCTCTCTCTCTCTCTCTCTCTCTCTCTCTCTCTCTTCCTGCTCCTGACAGAGGGGGTGTGAGCTGCCGCCTTCAACAGCTTTGTACCGGCGGTGCTTCGCATACTTAAAAGCCGTATTGATTTTTTTTTTGACTGCTTGCTTTGCACTCCTTTGAAAAGGAAGATATGTTTGCATTCTTTTAATTGTGAGACAGAACTGTCATCTCTGTCTTGTCATGGAGCACAGTTTAAACTTTTGAAAAAGAGACAAATGTTTGTTTGCAGTGTTTGAATAACGTTCCTGTCTCTCTACAACCTCCTGTGTTTCTGTGCAAATCTGTGACCCAAGCATGACATTCTAAAAATAACCATATAAACATATGGTTTCTACTTCGCGGATTTTCCTACTTCGCGGGTGGCTCTGGAACGCAACCCCCGCGATGGAGGAGGGATTACTGTATAATTAAGCAGTTTTAATGTAACTTTTATTAGTATTTTCTTAATCATGATTTTTGTAGAATCTCTTTAACAAACCAGGGATATTCGGGTATGCAGTTTTTTCAATATATTGTAGGGTCATTTGACATGATTGATCACATACCTTTGGTATCTTGTTTTTCTGACACCATAATAAACCTTTCTTGGTTCAGGGTTGTTAATGCATTTCAGTTGAAGGATTTGTACTAGTCTGTCCTTGTCTTATCTAAATCAGATAATGGAGCTTACCCAAAACTCAACTACAGCAGCCATAGAAAGTGAAATGAGGAAGTCAGCAACATTTCTGTGGATGTTAAAAATTATTTATTAACTGTGAACAAAGTATGAAAAATGGCATATATTCATGCTACCAGGTTCATAGAACCGATTTAAAATTTGCGTGGCAAAAAAAAAAAAATGCTGATTCATACTGTATAGCATCAGACTTGCCCGGCTTGTATGTGGAAAATGAATAAATATGTTTAGCAAGTGAGTTAAGCAGATTTGAAAATGGTTAGATCCTATGCATAAATGAATATATTTATTTTTTTATCTGTGTCTATTTTATACAGTTGGAGTCGAGGTCAGTTAAATAAGTTTCTCTCTCAAATGTAAAGATGGAATCCATAACCTTAAGGCTTAAAGCCCAGGACTTCAGTCAACATTCCAACTTGCAATCACATTTATTTACAATGAGAAAGACTTGTGGGCCTCAGTTTGCACACTGCAGCAGACATGCAAGCAGAATACTTGGCTTTCCTCTCCAGGCTGATCTTTCATGTTGGTTTTCAAGGCCTATGAACACAGCCTCTGGTCTGTCAGAGAGTGTATTTAATGCAGGATTATTTGATTAGCCATCCATGGTTGAGAAGGTGACTTAGCTGATTTGTTTCATACCCCTTAGTCCACTTCTGATTCATTGTGACACCTCATTTGACTTAAAATTGGGTTTAAATTGCTTTTGGTGAGGTTAATAGCACGGATTAAGCATGATTGGTCAAATAAGCCTGTAAAACATTTTCACACTCTCTATTTGAAACTGATACGATGAAGCAATTAGCGTATTTCTGAACTACTAAAACTTATTTTGCATTTTACTTGGTTTTTTTTTTTTGAACTCACATTTTCTCTCTGTAGAAAGGCCATATGTCATCTCCTGAGGCTCTGGTAGTGAGCATTACATTTCAGGTTTATGGAAAGCCTCCAATACTCGCTCAAGCTCTCTAACCAGTGCATAAAAGCCGACTATATTGCAGCTTTATAGGGTTTACAGTGGAGTTTGCTGAGGAGATGATTTAGCTCAGTGAAACAAGGCACACATCTTTTACATATGCGGAAAGTAAATAAGCTCTTATGTATATACCAGTTATTTTACTTTTTTGTAGTATGAATTTCAGTGCAATTAGTTACATATCATGTCATTGGAATTCACTGCTCTATGTTATTTATTACGTACATGATTCTGGTGGTCCTTATCAAGTTTACTGAAATCTCCACAGTTAAGTGCCCGTTGGTATGGAGTTATCAAAAAAATTACTGAAATACTCCCTCATTGACTCCAATCTAAGCTGCATACGTGGCAGTTTAATAACTGCAAAGGTGTAAAAAAATCCATGAAAACTTTTTTTAGTAAAATTGCAAAAGACTTCCATGCCATAAATTTTCATGGGTTTGGGCTCTTAGATGAAGATAACAAAATTAATTAATAATTAATAAACATGATTTAATACTTTCTGTTATGATGGACATTATCAAATTTGTATGTGTTTTCTTCTTGTGGGAACAAACTATTCATCTTCTTTTTTTTAACCACAGGAAATTGATTTCTGGTGTTTGTTTTGGGTTTTAAGGCTCCTGAGAAAAGTTATAATTTTTTTTATTATTATTTCATAATGCCATATTAGCCACTGTCATTTTCAGTTATTCAGCACTTTGGTTTCCATGGAGATTTTACCCAGAAGACATTAGGTGATGCATTGTGTGTGTTGTCTTTGTGTTATTTCTTTTGGTGTTATTCTGGTGGTGGCTTAGCTTTATTTAAGAAGATTGATTTTTGGTTAGATTTTAGAATTTGTTTGAATGGTTATTTTAACTTTCTGGTTATGAATGTTTTTTTTTTTTTTTTTACTACATCTTTTCTCCAGGTCCTTGTCATTGAAAAGCCCCTCTGTCCCCTGCAGACAGAACACCTACAACCTGAAACAAACTCTAAACAGCAGTCATACCACATGCACTTCAGAAGAGGTCATCCACCTGAAGCTAAGCATGTTCGGCCCGGCCGGTACTTGGATGGGAGACCATCTAGGAAAAGCTTGGGTTGCTGCTGGAGGAGGTTTTGGCGAGGCCAGCAGAGGACTCTTGTGTTTGTGATGGGGATGCTGTGCTATAAAAATGGCAGCGTCCTTAGGATGAGACAAAAATTCAAAGTCCTGACTATCTATGGGCATTAAAGATCCCTGGGCTTCCTTCCTAAAGAGCAGGGTGTATCCTGATGTCTTGGCTGAATTGTCCACCATGGGCTGGTCATTCTGGCTCCCTAATCATCTCCTGTCTCTAATTGGCTCTCTCTCTGTCTCTCCTTCACCACCTAACAGCCAATGTGTGGTGAGCATACTGGCTCAAAAATGGCTGCCGTCGCATCATCCAGGTTGATGTTTCCCATTAGTGGTAGTTGAAGTGGCTCCCCACTCAGTAAAAGCCTTTGAGTAGAGTCAAAAGTGCTGTATAAATGTAAGAGTTATTCCACGAGTACCTGACTGCAGGAGGGGCCTGACAGCATGTGTTTTCTCCCAGAGTGCTCACAGTCCCCAAGACGTCATCAGGAATCGACGAGCCCCGACATCAGCTGCCTCTCGAACTATTACTATTATTAAATGAGGTGCCAAAGCACACACCAACAGGTACTGATACTGGGCCAGTTTAGTCTCCAGTTGACTAGGACATATATACAGTATATATACTGTATAGGCCCTCTTTCAAATATTAATTATGAAAACTGTACTTTACATTAAGCTTCTTTTAAATGATGTTTGTCATTATAGATTGTGCATGGTGCCTGTATTGGGGGTTCCCATTTATCTGTCTACCTCGGGTTGTGCAATTAATGTGAATGCCACCATGTAGCTAATAATATTCACCTGCAGTTGCTGTCAAACTGTCCTTACTGAAAAAATAAGAAACAAAACATTAAGATCTTTACATTTACTATATTAAGTATTGAAGTCATGACATTTTTCTTCAGTACCTCACTATTTATTGAATTTTACAGTTCAATCTCTGTAGAACCCTTTGGCGTAGTGGTCATCTCTTAAATATCCTATTTATAAAAAAATATTTATTCATCCGGGCCGTGTCTTATATATACTGTATGATTTGTTGATGCGAGCACTTTGATACACATGTACACATATAAAACAAATGAAAATGTAAACTAACTGTGTAGCTAGTTTTGTATTTTTCACTCCAGTCTTTTAATATCCTCTTACTACGAGTTTTTGTTTAGCCTGCTGTTTAATTCAAGGACAATTCCTGAAATTAGATGCACTATTTATTTAATTATATAAATAGTATTTTGCTTGACAAGTCAGAAATGTCAAAGTGTGTGCTTTACTTTTTCAAGAACCCCTATGTGTTTTGTACACATAAGATGATTAGTACTCTTGAATTTCTTGTTTTCGTTTTTCTTCTTTTTCTTTCTAATTATATTTATTAAATGAGTCCTTTTACTAAAGAACAATAGAAGGTACAGCTGATGCTAAATAAACTGCTCCTCAGCAGAGTCCTTGTTATTTTCATCTGTGTCTGCTCATAAGTAATTGGAAAAATTAGACAGAAAAATCTTCACAAAGAACTAAAATAAATGAAATGAAGAGACATGAGTAGCATATACTGTATACCGTGTGCCATGAGGAAAACCGCCAGCAGTCAGTCGAGGGATCCATTACTGAGAAGAAGGCAGTCTACTGGTTTTGGCGCTTGGTCACCTTAACTGCGCCATGTTTACTCACTCACTAAATCAAAATAGTTAACTTAACCGAGTTTTGTTTAATTTATATTCCTTTTCTTATTTTAATGTTTAAAATGTTTTAATGAAGTAGTATTTAATGGATCGTGAGCAGAGTGTGGGCTTATCCTTTCAACCCTTTATGCTGGATATCAACTGTTACATTGTGACACACCTAAATCAACATACTGTAATTCTGTTTCATTTAAAAAACGTTTCATCATCATCATACATTTAAAGGCTAACTATTCCTAGTAAGCCAGGGTGAGCCTTTACCATGAATCCATCTTCTCCAGTCACTTCTATCTTGTGAATCAGTCTGCTTCATGCCTTTCATTTTTAGGACAACATTTACTCCTTCTTTCCAGGTGTTCCTACGCCTACCTTTGGTCCACCTTTCACTAATTTACAAAGTCATAACTTTCCCAATCCACCTGTCTTCATCTTTCCTTTGTATGTGTCCAAACCAATGTAAACGGTTTTTCCTCAAGTCTTCTGCCGCATCTTCCACATCAAACAGACTGCAAATTTCATGAGTTCGTCTGTGCCACCTGAGGATCATGCCGCAATCCACCTCATTATCTTTATCTCTGTTCACTGCATAGCCGTGAGTTCCATACTTTTCATGACCCACGTCTCTTAAGCATTCAGCATGGCTGGCTGCACATTATGCTTTTCATTTTTAGAGAAACTTCTTTGGTTAGAATCACTTAAGAGAGTTCTTTAACCTTCACCTATATGCATCTTATTCTTGCAGCAACAGCATTCTTACATCTCCCTACTACATTAAGAGTGACGCCAAGTAACAGAAAGCATCACATACTTCACAGATGTGGCCTTCAATAGTGTAGTGAGCAGCGTGATTTTCTTTCAGATCACCCTTACACCACTTGCACACAAAACCATCTGCCACCTTTCCCAAGGCTCTGGTAACTCCCCTGCGACAGCTATGTATTACACTGTATCGAGTTTCTCATCACGCCCCCTTGTAGACTGGGCACAGAAACCTACAACTTTGAACTTGTCCACAGTGACCTTTGCTGGTTTGGCTGTGCATTAATTTCACTTCTGCGGTGTTCCCTTCTTCTTCAGGCATTTGATCCAGCAGCTCAGCTGCTCCTTTAGCTCATTTCACTAGGTGTAAAATGGTCCAGGTTGTCAGTGTGTTTTAAATTTGTCCAGGCAGACCTTCCCTTACATTTTTAGATAAAGCTTCCAGGAACTAAACAAAAAGAAGAGGACTAAGGGCAAATCGCTGATTCATGCCCACCTCAACATGGAAGTAGCTGCTCACACCCACATCAGTCTGGTCTCCTGTCCTTGTGTTAACATACATGGATGTCACTGCCACTCAACAGCCACTCCACCCTTCATTTAAAGAAGTGAAAATCCCAGAGAATAGTATGAATAATATAACAACAAGAAAGATGAAAAAAAGCTGAAACATGAACAAAATTGGCTGGTGTGTTAGCCGGTTGGCAGCATTCTTTCAGTTTCCTTGAGCACCTTGTATATTTGCACTCCTGTCTGTTTAGTTTTTTTGTTTCAATCTGTTTTTTTTGTTTGTTTTATTTTTAGTCCTGTGGTATTTTTTTTTTTTTGGAGACTATTTTCTCACACTAACTGCATAGACTCAAGGCATTTTCACACCTAGTTCATTTGGGCCAGATTTTTTGAACTCTGGTGTGATTTCCCTGAAAGTACAGTTCATTTACATAGACATGAACACGCCATTCACACTGTGGTGCAGACCAAAGCAACTGTACCGAGACCCTTTGGAATGGGTGGACTCAGGGCAGTACCAAGCGGACCCTGGAGTGGTTCACATGAGGTGTGATTGTGGTCTGACAGGGGACTGATTTAATGACATGAAATGTTTTGCATCATATGTGGTATTTTACATGTTGTGGTATTCATGCTGAGTGTTCATGCCGAGCAGCAACTGATTCGGTCTCGGAGCACCACAGCGGTTAAACATGTTAAAAAAAAAACATTGGTGGAGATTTACTTGTAATCGGGTTGACCAAAACATATACAAAGATTGACAAGAAACAAAGATCAGTGCGCCAATCAAACATCCTGATCACATACCATGAACACACCATGCCTGCAGGTGGGACACTTATTCAATGCACACACTATCATTGACATGTTAGGCAATGTTAATTACGTATCCTCTTTAATAAAATCCCTGTGTGCGTCCAGGTGTCCGTGTGTCCTTGCTCAATTGAAGCTCGCCTTTTTGTGCGCGCCCTTATTGAATAGAGCCGTACAAGACAGTATTACTGTCACAGAAAATTAGACACACAATACACGGCGGCAGCCCACGAAGAACGGTCAGCTCAGCAAGTAAACATCAACAGAAGAAAGGCTGAAAGAAAGAAAAATACGACCAACAAAAAGAATGAGGTCAAAGTCCCTTGCCATTTAATATAGACTGTTCCTACTAATGTTTATGCACTACTGTTCTAGCGCCTGTTATAGTAACGGGCTAAATGACTAGTTCCAAAATAAACATTAATAACACATATGTACAAGAATTAAGGCAGCAATAATCTTGTGATGTGAAATAAACTAAATTAAGGTTAAATTCATATTGTGGCTGCTGGAGAGTAACAACATCATACAGGTAAATGATAATTAGTCTACTATCATAAAACTGAAGCACATCAATGTTTGCAATCACAGAGCTTGTCTTTTTGTGGTACACTAAGCTATTTGAAACATGCCCTGCAGTACATAAACTTAGTAGTGCATATTTTTTAAGTAATCGTCCAGTTAATAATTATGGAAAATGTAGTGGTATGCAAATAACCGCCATGATATTTGTTTGCCGGGTAACAAATGTATCTGCCCAATGAAAGCAGTCCATGACACATCCACAGGAAGTTTAGCTTGCTTGAACATGTACAGTGTGAAATGCAATAAACTAACCTGAAAAAATTTATATCTTTTATATTGTTGGTTGCTGTTTAAGTTTAATTAATTTATTGATTTCAATCCATGATTGTAAATTATTAGTTACTACTTCTTTTCACTTGTGGCAATCAACTTTTGTTATTTGTTCTATTATACTTGCTGAATAAACAGGCTCTAACATAATGCTACTTGATTATGTTTACCTCTGTTGTAAGTCGCTTTGGATAAAAGCGTCTGCCAAGCAAATAAATGTAAATGTAAATTGAAACAAAGTCACAAAACGTTCCCCGATTCAGAAGAAAGCAAACAGACTATAATTGCAAAAACGCCTTCAGATGGATGAAGTTAACGTTGCTGTTTAGTTTTCTTCTCAGGCTCGGGTTATGGCCTTGTAGGTTTTATGGAACCGCATGCCATTTCTCCAGTTTTTGTCTCCCTGTCACTGCTTTAATTCTGGTCGCTCACCTGCATGTTTTGAGCTATCAGTAAATGTCTCTTTTTTAAATGCCTGCTCATCATGGCAATAACAAAATAGCTGGAAAACCTCAAATAACAATTGCTTTTAGTAAAGCTGGAATGAATAAAGGTAGCAGAATAAGACTGTAAATAATAAATCCAAAACCCTCAAGTGTGTTTTTTCTCTGTTTACTTAGAGATATGACAGACTTATAGTAAAACACACACCTCATCTATCCTCGTACTGTAGATCATGGACACACCACCAGTCTGCCATTCAATCCTTTGTCCCAACTCCTTTGAAGTTTGTTCAGGGTTTACTCATGGCTTTTTATCTTACTACATAACACTGAAGCCATCTGGCCATAGTAGGCTCCAGTGGCACTCCAAAGCACTAAAACCTATCTAAGGAATCGGGATTAAGTATCCAGGGCAGCCATCCTCCCAAAAACTGTCTGCTCTAATACCTCCTTCTAGCCCAGATGCTGATGCTGCTCATCTCTCTTGAAAACATAGGCGCACTCAGAAGTGTTGGAAAAATCTGAAGTACATTGCTGTGGAATATGACGCGGACACAGTCAGGCAGACACATTAGATTTACCCCACACACGTTTATTTAGGGTCTCCATTACACAAATTCACTACTCACAACCCCAATACCCCTCAGTCCAGGCCAACACAATGCCTTCTCTCTCTTTTCTTCCACACCGCCTCCTCTCCTCCAGAAACCTTGTCCTTCTTCCACCCGACTCAAGTCCATCTCTGAAGGGAGGCAGCCCCTTTAAATAAGCACCCGGATGTGCTCCAGGTGTGTTCCCGGCAATCTCCCACCGACACGCCCCAGTGTGGCGGAAGTGCCGGCTGTCTCCCCGGAAGCACTCCGGGTGTCCCTGTTCCTCTTCCCCCCCAGCACTTCCTGGTGTGGCGGAAGTGCTGAGGTCCAGGGTCCACCAGGTATTGGGGCCCCTACAGGGTCGAGCTTCCCAGCTCTGTACCCACGGCCCCAAGGGCGGTCACCCCCTCGAGGCCTGGAGGAGGCACAAGCCCTCCTCTGATCTTCTCGGGCGTCCCGGCTGGGTACCACCCCCTTCCGGGTACCACAATTGCATAGAAGCAAACTATAAAATTAAAGGTTGTTTATATGTTTAGTTAGTCAGTAATTGTCAGAACTCTCCTTTCATTGGACTGATTGTTCTCTCCCTTAATGCTGGGCGTTTGACCCACTTATCTCCCACCACAACAACTTGGCAACTTACCCTGTGCCATGCATTCTGCCATAATTTTTCACAACAGCTGCTTACTAACAGTTTGCAGACCACCTTTTCTTCCTTACACTTCGTAGTTGCTTAGACGTCAATAATTATTCCTAAAATACCCAGAATTTAATCATGTCTTTGTGACAAACAAATGTAAATCTGCTGATAATGGTGATGTTTGCTCGTCTTTTAATGTTAGATACAGTTCAGCTTTGTTTTTGCCTTGACAATGTGGCTCCCAAATGTGACATTTGGAATAAAGTATATAGCAGTGGCTGTAGTTCTTTCTTACGCGTATGAAACTTGTGGCCATTTGGAGGCTGTGTTATGTCAACCCCAAACCTAGAATTAAACAATGGAAATAAGGAATATTCATGTGAAAAACAAATACTGAAGGGAGAGTGTAATAGAGGGGGACAATATCATCAGGAACCACCATAAAACAACTAACAATATGTCTTCCTGAGCTTTCCTAAACAAGGTCTTTGACGAAGTCACAGTCCAGCATAAATAATCTCACAGTGAAGCTCATCCTACCTTCTGCCCCTTTGTCCCTACCTATACTGGTTTTTATGTCTTTCTTGCCAGGAGAGCCCTATTTATCACTCCACTCCCAATTCCTGGATCAGCCAGTAAGAAATCTGGGTGAAGCACTTCCTTGCCAATGTGTAGGCTATCAAAGAACAGACAGCTTCTCGTTTGAGCTCCACTGAGTGGTTGTTTTGTCTTGGTCGAGCTCTATATTATTCTACTTTCCCCTTTTGTATTCTTTATTGTGTAGCCTTTGTCAGACTGCCTCTTATCCTATAAACTTAGCCACTGTTTATAAGATATTGTACTTTATAACTTCTCCCCACCTTCCCTTCTACATCTATAACCTCATGCAATTACAAAGAGAAAAAGGACAAGCAGGAGTTAAGTTACAATTTAAATAATGTATTATTGATAATATTCATAAAATAATAACAATAAGCAACGTACATGAGAATATTGGCAACCATACAACCTGATAAATGGTGATGTGTAGTTTCAGGCAGCACATAGACTTGCAGTTACTATAAATGTCTCTAGTTAAGTCCTCATTTTATGGCTTTCTTCAGGACAGGCCACATGCCTGTCTCAATATGGCTGCTGAGCTGTGCTTCTCAGTGTGATCTTCTTTTCAGTTCATGGTGTGTGAGATGTTCCATCATGATGGGATGAGAGAGAGAGAGGGAGGGGTAAAGCAACTGAATTTATACATTCCATGTCCAACTCCTTACACCAATAGGGTGTCGTGCTACAGAATGGCCTCTGATTCAAACCAATCGCAAACAACCACACTTCAGAACAGTGGGGGCACACAATACTTTTCACACCTGCCCCCAAAACCATTTGTTGAGCTCATTTTTGCCATCTAGGTAATTTGGCTTTCCTGTGGGGGTTGATGGAGAGAGTCCTGCAGAGAATCACTTGCCAAACTGGCTTCAGGCACTTGCCCCGACCCTGTCATAAAATTACAAAGAGACTCAGTCCTAAAGGGAGTGGAGGGGTTCTTAAACATCAAACCATTGTTATTCTTATAAAAGATAGACCACTAATATTACTTTGCTCTGTCTAAGTTATAAATAAAGACATACAAAACATTTATCAACTTGTATACAAAATTTCACACCACAACATTGGCTCCAGATCTCTGCCGACAGGGCTAGCAGGACTTCCAGCCAACCTGACAGACGGCAGCAAGTAATAACTGCCACCACCTGTTATCCAGGAGGGCTGTTATTAAATTAAGCGCATCCCCTGGCAATCATCAGTTATAATGCAGTGTAGCAGTTGATTTCCAGGGTGCGCTTTTGGCAGTCTGACCAGGTAATGTACAAACTGGATAATTCCAGATGGAATATGAAACACACTGCCATTCCCAGCTCCACTGCACTGCCCTCTCTTCTGCAACCTTTTTGTAGTCGGTTTTATGGTGTTGTTGTGCAAAGGTTGAAGCAGAAATATGGAGCTGACTGTTTTACCATTTAAATAACTGTTCATTTAAGTAGGCCTATTTGCATACCCTCTAGGAATTTACTTTCAGCTCTGCGAATTAGTAATGATGTGCACAAATTAATGTCCATCTAATGGGATAAATATGCTAAAACTCACAAAAGTCTCATTAGAAAATTCTTCTTTTCACGGTAAGCTAACCAAATGTCAAGTCGACGCTGACTTTTAATAGACACACATAATGCCAGAATTTATTTTAGTGTCTTTTCCACTTTGAGCATTTCACAACATGCAATTATGTTTGGGCTCTTATGTTTTTCAATTGCTTTTCTTTAGTTGTTTTCAGTCAGATGTAAAAACCATTGGGCAAACTCTTTTCCCATCACAAATGTGTCATTATTTGATGTGTGATTGTCACACTTGCTCCAGTTTATTCATCCATCCATTTCTTAATTATAGTACTTAACCATTTTTCCAGTCAGTTGTCATTCAGAGTTAGAGTCCATCTCAACAGCAACAGGCCAAAAAGAAGCAGACACTGGTAAATGGGTAAGGTCAACCATCCCAAGAGCCAATACCATCCCACACACATGCAAAACAAAGTAAAGTTACCAGTTATGTGATACAAGGACTTTGAATAATGGGAGGACTTTAAACTAAATGGAAAAAGATTGTCAAGGAAGTGAAATCTCTTCACATATATTTGCACGCCTGTGGCTCACTGCCACCGGCACGAGAACACCTGAGGTGCAGTGATTTCAGTGACGGTTTTTGGAGAAACTACCATACCACTTGTTAGTCTTGCTCTTAACAAGGACTTGTTAGCTTCTATTTACTTTGCATTCTAGTTTTCATTCTCTGACCTCTCGCTTTGGTGTGTGTTGTAGTGTCCTGTTGTCTCATTGTTTCTTGTTTGTTGGCATTGACGTTATGCTGAGGCTCTTGTTCTTTTGTGTGACATGTGGTTTTGTGTATGCTTTTCGTTAGTGATAGAAACGTTAGCCTGTGGGTTACGATGAAAATTGTCCATCTGCTGTAAAGACACGAGCAGGCATCAGTCAGCCCATTCAGTGATTTTCACCAACAGCAGGTGCCTGCCATGTCACTTTCCTGGTACAGAGTGGTTAGTCACCTCTGTTCTTTCTGCCTTTTCAATTCATTGTCAGTGTCAGCATTTTGCAATTAATGATCAGTATTAGGGTTTTTTAACCTTGCTTTTTGAGAATTATTTATTGAATATTTTAACCACCACATTCGCACACTGTTAATGGATTATTTCTTTATTGATTGACTAAACATTGTACTGCACTGTTTGTTTTTTGGGTGGTCTTAATCAAAGCACTTTGTCACTTTTTGCACCTACCCCTTGTCTGGCTGCATATGTCCTCATCTGCTCGACTCATCTTGGTAACGATACAGATAGTGGGGAGTGTTGGTCAAGGGGCTCCTGGACACAACAGGAACATGGAGCCAACCTGCACCGTCACACACAACCCTAGTCTGCTGTAGCCTGAAATAGAGTGTTAAAATAAAACAGAAATGAAGTTGTATTAAGATACATTACAATGTAACTGTACATAGAAAGATGCAAATACCTAGCAGTGAGCTTCTCTTTTTATGTATTTTATGTGACAACATAATATTAATATTTAAATGGAATAGTCTAAATACAGTATATTAAACTCAGACCATATGGCAATAAAGAAAAAAAATGTTAGTCAGTATACGTCTCTTCTGCTCTTGCTCATCTTCTCATCCAGCTCCTCTCTGGACAACCCACAGTGCACTGTGGCAGAAACAAGCCTTGAAATGTCTGGCAAAATACAACAACGTTTCATCCTGGCATCTAATTACATGTAAATATAAGACATATAAATATATGACAATAGTGAAAGTTTGGAGCAAACAAAAACAGAAAATGTGATTTGCTGAGAAGAGATAAGTGTATGTGAGTGAAAACTACCTGAAAGCAACAATCAGATGGAGTCAGGGACCATTTTGGAGAAATACAGCAAATAACTGACTCTGTAAACAAAATCCTGTTTTTAAATACAGTACATTATTCTTTTCATTGCTGTATTATTTTTTCCCTTTATTACTCACTTTCTTTGTTTCTTTACAGAATTTGTATATGACATTACCTCTTAACTTACCATCTGAGGAGTTAGTGTGTGCAATGAAAGTTCTATACAACTTAAAAATGCGTTCATTAATTGCACTTTGAAAGCACTGGCTCTCGGTGTTCACGCAGACAGTATGTCAGAGACTGTGATTCGTTTTCTTGTTTCCCCCGTGATTCTGGCATACTCGCTTCCTCTTCATTTGAGTCAAGTCATCTGTGCAAGACTCCAACTCCAAGGCTGGGCACGTCCTCGCTTTGTGAAACGCAGCCCTCAAAGGCCTTGCTTTCACTCAGCACCTCCAGATAGCTTTTGCCTCCTTCTGGGTATGGTCGCGTCTAAGTGTGGCCCTCGGGACGTCTTGCTATGTTCTCTTCTCTTATTGTTTCACTTTCCTTAGACACTGACCCAGATTTGATTTCAATTTAGGGCTAAAGCTGATGACGTCTTTTTAATTCCATCTGGTTTCTGTTTTGGCAAAATTGATTCATGTACACTTTTTGTTTTGAAAGTGAGCCTTAGTCTTGCATGTGATCCAAAACTTCTAGAAATTTTATTACAGGGAGAAAATGGAAACAGTTAAAAAAAACTTGAGTCAAATATTAAAGAGACAACATTATTTGTAGACTTGCTAGCTGTCCAAGTTTCAAAGCATTTCTGAAATGCTAACATCAACGGCTAAATTTGAGAGCTCACACAATGTCATAGAATAAAATAAATCCATCATAAGGATTAGGTTGAGTTCAGGGCACAAGTGGTTTTGAAGGTCGTTGTTTAAAAACTTAACATGGCCACTGAATGAATCATCTCAGGAACGGTTCTGCTCATTTCACAGCTCTGCTGTTTTTAAATAAGTTATAATAAGTCTAAAAAGTTATATACTGCACTTTGCTTTAGATGGAATATAGCAATTTGGAATAATTATTAATAATTATGATGGTCAGCATGTTTCCTGTGGCAAAAGCCAAATAGTGTAACATGTCCCAGGTAACTTGTGTGCTGCCCCAATGGGAGAGGGTTGATGAGGGACAGCACTGAGTACAAGGCAGTAAAGAGCCCTGGACGTGGCCCCAGTCCATCATAAAGCCCACACAGCCACTCTAACACTTGCAGTTATCAGTTCACCACCCTGCACATCTCTGGGGATTAATGAGCCAAAGTGAGATATTACATTGGTGTTCCACCCTTTAGAGCTGTAAACATTTATAGGCTGCTGCCTCACAGATCCACCATTCAGGGTTCCATTCCCACACCCGGCCACAGTCTTTGTGGAGTTTGTACAAATCATCCCCAAGGACATGCATGTTAGGTTAATCTGCCCTGCCAAGGTTGACTCCTGCTGTGTGTGCCCAATGACAAACTCTGCTGGATTCTCTGGGTGTCCATTCTTATACAGTACATGTCCCTTAAGATATTAAACAGATGTTTATAAAGAGCACATTAGAGAAGAAAAACACCAAGGTGTGCAGCCATAGAATCACATGATACAAATGGATATTTTCCAGATTGATAATTGTGAAGGCCTAATGCCAACAGACAAGCTCAAAGATTCTTTTATTGTTTAACTTTGTGAGAAGTAAGCAGTCCAGGTGTGCTGTTGAGCGCAGATGTGTTCACTGAAGTTGACAAATCAATTGCCAGTGTCACCACTAAAGCTGACAGAATAACTTGGAACTCGAACCTCCTTACTGTATTCAGCTAGATGGAGTAAACCGGAAAAATACATCCATCCTTCATTCTGCTATTTTACAGAATAATATTTATGTTAACTGGAAGACAAAGTTGTCTGAAACTCTTAGCATGATATGTTTTTTGATTTGTTAATGTCAGTAGGTTTTATTATTACATGATTTTATTCAAATCGCCTTCTCTGCTTGTCTGGATCAAATTTTGCAATCAATTTTTTACGCATTTTTACCGAACTGATTTCCTTCAAACTGTGCATGCATGGTGATCTCCGGTGACAATGCAATATTTCATCAGTTTTAATCCGGGATCTGTACATTAATTATGTCAAATTTAAATTTCTCATTTCTTTGTATTAAACTTTTAGCAATTACATATATATGCATAGTGCTTTTAGCCAACGCACATATATGAAAAATTAGCAGTGTTGGCCAAGTGGTTAGCATGTTGGACTTTCGATCAATTGGTCAAAGGTTCAAGACTAATGTAGACAACTCCATTTAAAAAGAAAATCATTTTGGTCAAGTGGTTAGTGTGTTGGATGTTCAATCAAACGGTTGAAGGTTTGAGACAAGTATACACAAACTTTTTTTTTTTTTTTTTTTACCACATTTTACTCATTTATATACAAATTATCAAAATTCTCTTTTCTTTGATTTGGCGATATTGGCTCACTGGATAATGTGTTGGGCTTTTCTAAGAAAGATTGATGGTTCACTTCTCCAGTAGACAAACTCATATTTACAGTACTTCACACGTGTAAAGTTTCACTGCGTTTGGGATTTTCTGAAATGAGAAATGAACAGGAACGAATGTTACGTTTCACTTTAACATTAGAATTACTAGAGCCTATGAAAAAACTCGTAGATCCAGCCCACCTTAAATCCGTTCGCATCTCTCTGTCGGCGTCTTTTGTCCTGTAAATGTGCCGATAAAGACGAGCAGCAAGCAGCCTGCTATTCCATCCCCCACCGCCGCAGAACCTGCACAAACTCCTTCCAGCTCATGCCTTGATTGATTATCTGGGAGCGAAGTGCTGGAGTTTTAGAGTGGAAATAATAGATCGTTATTTGGAGCAAATGCATTTCATGTGTGTTCAGTTTCTACAATAATCTGTGCAAACACATTGTTAAAACAGAAACGTTTTTCATATTTTAGATAGATAGATACTTTATTAATCCCATATTTTAGTAATAAATGACAAAATGTAGGCATACAATATATAATGTGTAAAGCCTGAAGTCCAAAGATCAAATAAACACTTTCACAAAAGGTTCAAGGACGATACAACAGCTTCCGTGGCGTAGCGGTAAGATGTGCTGACTTGTAATCAGAAGTCCCTGGTTTGATCCCCACTGCCTCCTATATTTGCCGTTTTCAGTAGTAAGCTGCTCTTATTGTTAATATTATACAGTATACACATACATTTGGTTTGCGTCTGTAACAGACGGTGTACATTTATAGGACTTGTGAAAGTTAAGTTTTTTGTATTTTTTCACTTTTATTCTCTCAGTCATACTACCGCCCTAAGGATCTGACACTGTTAGTTTTTATTTGAAACTGGGAGTAACTGTAGATGTGAGTGGCATTTTGAGGCAATGGAACCGGACATTCTCTGATCTGGAGGGATAAAAGCTGACACACAAACGCTGGTGAATCGGCCTTCTTCGTATCTCACCGTCACTTGATTTTTTTTTTATTCAGTTATATTGAGTGTTCCTATGATGTCAAAGAAAAAAACAAGACATAGTTATATATGATATTTGGAATTATTTATTTTATGACCTATATAGTACATTTCAAAAAACATTGTGGCATGGATGCAACATTATTCATATTATTCATATTCATTCATTCGCATAACATCTTGCGGTTATAATCAGTGACCGAGTGTTTTTTTTTTTCCCCGCTCTTGCCAGTCTCCATGTTGCTGTATGTTGCTGTTTCTTTTGTACTCCAGGACATGCAGAGGAAGGAATAGTACAGAGAGGTCAGTTCAGCGCTGTATGCAGTCATCAAATTCAAATGTTAACAGTTCACACACACACAAGGACCATCCTTCCTACATTTACGATGTGTGTACCTGTTGCAGTGCGCACACTTCTCTCTGTGCTGTGGTTCCTATTACACACCTGAAAGAAAGACAATATATGTGACATTTTGAAGAAATCATTTTATGACCTGAATAGTACCAATCAGAAAACATCATTGCACTAATGCAATATTATTTGAAAACGAACAGCATCAGATCGGTGTGAATTTATGCTGGCGCTGTTACTTAGAATCAGATCAGGAGGGGCGGAGTTGGGGGGGGGGGGGTACAGCGTGATCGTGATTGAGAGAATAAAACTGAAAAAAGCTAACTTTTAGAAATGTCATACGTTTATAGCTGATCTGACGATGTTTGTTAATAACAATAATAACAATAAGCAGCTCACTACTATACTATACTATACTAATGGTATAGCAGGCTGCTTGCTGCTTGGGCTTATTGATACATTTACAAGACAAAAGACGCTGATGGAGAGGTGCAAAGGAATTTAAGGTGGGCCGGATTTATGAGTTTTTTCGTTGGCTCTGGTAATTCTAGTGTTAAGATCGCAGGTTCAATTCCACTCTGTTGCTAATGTCATTTCTGTCAAATCACCTTCCCACCCACTTTGGGGTTTTTGTAACGTGTCGAGGACTGTGTAGCATTAAGGTGGCTAAAATAAATATATATACATATATACATATACTGTATATAAAACATTTTTAAGTGACACGATTTTATTCAAAAATGCACAAATTTGTCTTCCTTGTATTAAGATTTTATTGGTCATATGTGACTGAAATAAAGTTGTGGGACTCCCAAAAAAGAATTAATTTAATTCAAATAAAATGCATAGATTCCTTAAATGGTCCTCAAAAAAAAATCTCCCATAATACAAACATTTCTCCAATTATAGCCATTATCCTACAGACTTTAGTCAACTTTTATATGATGTATCATTTTCTTTCCATACTTAAGCTGGTTATAAATTTTACTTTGCTTTTTAATATGTTTTGTATTTCAGTGGCGTAAACATAAAAATAAAATATTTTTATATTTCCATAGAAAGCAAGGAAATCTTTATAGCAGTAAAGTCTATGCAGTAAATTATTTAATAGAATATTTGCTGGGCCTGTCGACGTAAGTCTTTTTTGTGTATTCAGTTTTATTTTGTGACTCTTAAAGGAGGCCAGATAACTAATGGCGCCTCGTGATTTTAAACCAGTAAATTAAAATGATTTACTTATTGACTTGCCTTGTTCTGATTGTCGGAGAACTACAAAGGTGCATTCCTGTGAAATTTGACAAAAGACAGATAATTCCTGGCCTTGTGTGACGCTTAGATCATTTGAATCTGAAGAATTCTTCAAACAGCGTGTGGTTCATTGTTGACAGATATTATTGCTGTTGCCAGCACAGCACACTAAGGTCAGCCATGTTGTTATTGGAGAAAATAAATATCAGGCATATTAGATCACAGTTATTTTGCGAGATGACAGAATTAGTAGTGCCACTGAAGTGAATTGTTGCTGTGTTGCCTCTGACAATGAACATACAGCAAAGTAATTAACTGTTCGTGCTGCTTAAGAGCAAGACTAATGTGTTTATTTGTATAGTTTTACCTGTTCATTTAATTTTCATATCAGAATATTGAAATGAATTTGACACTTGAGAATTATTTTGCAAAAATGTTTAAAAAGTGGATGAATTATTCATAGCATACACTAAGGCACCTTGTTTGTCTTTGTCCATTTGTAAATTATAGGCTTCTGTTAAACAGCACCAGGAACCCAGAGTGTGTCAGAGAGATAACATTCATGAATTACAGAAATGTGCTTAACACACAGGCAGCAGCTCAAGTGCATCAGTCTTAGAATCAGAACATCTGGCTGCAGTGGTCTAGACATGGCCATCATAAAAGGACAGGGCTTTGTGGCAGTCAGGGTCGCAGAAGTAAAGTTCTCAGAGTCTTCACAGAGAAATTGTTCTTCAACTCATTAAAGAGCTGAATCTTTGTACACAGTCCAGTTTAAGTAATTCTGTTTAGAGTTATAAACATTTATAGATTGCAAATAACAGCTGGGAAAGTGCAGGAGAATTCGAGAGTAATCCACTCCGTTACTAGAAGGAAAAGCTGCTACAGTATCAGCAAAGCAGCTCTTCGCTTTCAAATATGCAAGATGGACAGAGATCCTTACCAAGTGAAGAGGCAGCAAATGCAGACACAGAAACTGACTTTGTGCAATTTTAAATAAGGACATCATAAGTCAGTGACAAAGAAATACATTTCAGATTTTGTAGAGCCAGCGAAGTTAATGTGACTCTCATTTCAGGAAACTTGCCGTCATATTGAGAGAGGGTAGAAGTTGGTTGTGTAAGGCAGTTTGTTTCATTGTGTTATCGAATTGCCTAACATGAAAGTACTGAATAACCAGGAAACCTACATCACCACCGACATAGAAATCTGTTTCTCTTCATTTTGTTGGTGTACATATTTCAGTTTCCGTCTTTGTTTTATAGGACATGTTTAGTAAAAGGATGTTTCGATCATCTGGTTTGTAGCTATGGTGTATGTAGTCTTTAAAAGATGGAAACGTTTCGCCACTTCCGCATATTTGTAGTAGACAGTAGGCAACTGTGTGCCGTCACACAGTCAGAGTTTACTGTTTCCCTCAAGAACACCATGGTAAGGCTTCCTTTCGTTTTCATTGGTCACAACTGAGGCAACATCAAACAAGCAGTGTGTGAGGCATAACAGAGACGATCAAAGGGGAAACAAGAAATTATAAACCATAATTTTATATTCCACTGCTCACAGCATGAACCATCTACAGTCCTGGCAATTTATTCCATGTGTCTGTGTTACTCTGCCTGAAGAAGAGCTTCCTAGTGTCTGTGCGAACTTTATCCTTGACAAGTTTCGATCTGTGTTGCAGTTTGTATTGAAGAACTTAGTTTTAAGTAATACCTGGGATCCACCATAGTAATTTCATTCATAATTTTAAAACTTCACTCACGTCACCTCTTTACCTCAGTTTGCTTAAACAGAAAGGGTTGGACTCCCTCATTCTCTCCTCATAGCTCATACCTCTCAGTCCTGGAATCAGCCTAGTCGCTATCCTCTGGACTTTCTCTTGTGCTGTTCTGTAATATGAAGACCACAACTGTGCACAGTTCTCCAGACAAGTTCTTTACGAGTGCATTATAGAGCTTAGTCATAATTTCCATTGATGTGTACGCTATGTATGCATCATCTAGTGGCACCTAGATCAAGTGTAGCAGAGCAAATTTCAGTAGAAGCCATTTTAGGGAGATAATGCATGAATAAGTTTATGAACGCCAAAGTAAAGATGAGAGTGTTTAGTTTTGATTTCTATGTTACAATTCATGTCACTTTACTGCTAGACAGAAAATTGGACAGAGGTTCAGCAAAATGTTAGAGCAGCAAAGACACCAATTGTTGAAGACCTTTGTTATTTCTTAGGTTGAAAATATTTTGGTGTCAAAGTTCTCAAGGTTAACAGTGGAGTAGGTGACAAGAAGCAAGTGTCATTGAGGCAGCAGCTGAAGTCAAATGTGGTCAACACATTCAGTCCAAGTTGGAAATCAAGCAGCAAGACTTGGAACTTTCTGTTGAATCTTTGTAGAGATGGATCTTGGAAGGTGGAATGAAGTGAAAATAAGATATGCCAGTATGTAATAGAGTTTTGATTGGTGTAAGACAAATTTCAGCACACTTCGCATCAGACGTGCCACAGATATTTTGTCCAGTCTGTTTTAGTCTCAAGCCACCATTTTAATAACTGCTACTGTAAGTGTGCAATATAGAGATCATTACTAGAAAAACAGATGAACATAAATACGCTTGAAGTCCATCAAGTTCATTTGGTTAGCAAATATCTTCACATTTACATTTCAAAACCAATCCAACGGTGCATGAAGGTAGCGCTCTTTTAAAGTAGGGTGTTGAATTTGAACTGCAGAGAGCAGCGCTGCTCTTGTTAACCTGCTTCTAATTAGGCAGGTCTATTAAACATATAAATGTGGGTCTCGTGCGTGAGGAGCACATTGCATTTGTTAAAAATAAACATAACCCAATACAAAGGAAAAAGCTTTCTGTAGCATCACATTGATTATACACTGGCATTGGACGACGTCAAGTGAGTGATACGTTGTCTCAGGTGCTGTGTGTGCTCGCTGCTCTTCATTTACGAGTCAATGTAAGGTTGAAAGATTTGGCAGCTGTATTCATTAAAATATGAACTGCAAAATATGAATTTGAAGTAAATGAGAGAGAGCTGATAACGAAGAGCCACAGGAGAACAAATCTGTGTAACACCCCCAGTAACGCCTGGACAAGACTGAACAGCACCCATCGTCTGACTGCACGTCAAATGACAAACTAGAGTTAAGTTAACATTACTGGCTAACTGGAAATAGAAACCTGCCCTGCAGTGATTGATCACATAGTAGTGCACATTATTACATTAACACTCACCCAGGCCAAAATGCCTATCTAAACTGTTCTTGCTGCTGTTATACCATATAATAGTGCAATAGTCAAAAATAACAGAAAGACGTCATAGCAGACAGAAGCGCATGTCACAAATGTGTGTGTGTTTGTGTCTCTTCTGTCACTGCACTCATTACAACGTGCAGATTAACACTAGAATTACCAGAGTCTATGAAAAAACTCGTAGATCCGGCCCACCTTAAAACCGTTCTCACCTCTCTTTTGTCTTCTAAATGTGCCGATTAAGAGGAGCAGCGAGCAGCCGGCTGTTCCATCCCCCACCGTCGCAGAACGTTCACTAAGTTTTCCCAGCTCATGGCTTGTTTGATTACCTGGGAGTGACTGAACTGCTGGAGTTTTAGAATAGAAATAATAGATCGCCATTTGGAATACATGCATTTCATGCGTGATCCGTTTCTACACTAATCTGTGTAAACACATTGCTAAAACAGAAACTTTTTCATATTTTAGTAATAAATGTTACAAAATGTAGGCATAAACTATAGAATGTGTAAAGTCCGAGTTCCTAAGATCAAATAAACACTTCCACAAAAGTTTCACATACCTTGTAACAGCTTCCGTGGCGTAGCGCGCTAAGATTTGCCTCTCAGACCGAGTAGCTTTTCTCTGCCTCACAAACATGAGTTCAATTCCCCGCTGGGGATAAAGTGTTACTTCTTTTTTTTCTTTTTAACCTCAAACGGACATAAAATTTGTAAATTGGTATGCACTGTCAGTTAATGAGATCGTTATATTTTCATGTGGGATGCTCCTTTTAAAATATTTTTTTAACAATTGAGACTGCAATTAACATGAACAACTGTCCTTATAACTTATTTTTTTCAAGATCCATAACACACAGACAGACAGAGCACTGCGTAATACAGAGACAGACAGGCAGAGATATACAAACAAACAGGGAAGGCACATTCACTGAAAGAAAAAAAAAATCAACATGCGCGTTGTTTCTGCAGCACTGAATAAGCTCACCCGCTCTAACATCACATCACATTTTTTTTTCTTTCAGTACATGTGCCTTCCCTGTTTATTTGTATATCTCTGCCTGTCTGTCTCTGTATTACGCAGTGCTCTGTCTGTCTGTGTGTTATGGATCTTGAATAAATAAGTTATAAGGACGGTTTGCTGACTTGGAGCACCACTGCCTTACTGTGCCACAGAGACGCGAGTTCGATTCCCAGCTTTGAAGAAAGTGTTTTTTTTCCCTCAAACGGACATTGAATTTATAAATTGGTATGCACTGTAAATCGTTAACTTTAAAATGTCAATCGCGGTTATTTCTGTTGATTAATTCATGCTTTTTTACTTAGAGTCAGAACAGGAGCTTTTTCAGCTTATTCAGCTTCTGATCTGACTCAAACAGCGCCAGTATAACTTCACACCCAACCTGACGCTGTTCGTTTTCAAATAATATTGCATTACTTCGACGATGTTTTCTGATTGGTACTATTCGCGTCATAAAATGATTTCTTCAAAACGTCACATATATTTGTCTCTTTCTTTTTTTAAAATGTGCGTTGTAGCACTCAGCAACTGGCCACCTGCATGTTCTTGCGCACACTAAATCAGACAGCGCTATATGCAATCATCAGATTCAAATATTAACAGTTATATAGCACAGAATGGAAATCAGCAGTTCTTAGCATTCTACTTACTGTAAATTGCTTTCTTTTTTCTTCGGTTATAGTCTTGAATAAAAGTGCACTTGTTTTGTTATACTTTTACATCAACATATGTTCCTGTGTTTGAGCTACATGGGCATGCTCAAAAAATACACATATAATGCCACGAAAAGTGCATGCAGACACTTCAGTTCGCAAGCATTGGTACGACAATGCAGTCACAAGTACACTGCAGAGCTTTAGCGCGTCTTTATGTGAAAACAGCAGTATCAGATGGGGAGTGTCTGATGATTGCATATAGCGCTGAAGTTACTGCTGTTTACTATGCTTTCCTCTGCATGTCCTGGAGTACAAAAGAAACAGCATACAGCAACACGTGGGGACTGGCAATACTGGGGGAAAAAAACACGTGGTCGTATGTATCGTGATACACTGCAGAACTATAGCGCGTCTTTATGTAAAAACAGCAGTGTCAGGTGGGGGGCGGTAGGGATGGATCCTGAACGCGACTGAGACAATGAAAAGTGAATTTTAAAAAAATATAGCTAACCTTTACAAATATCATAAATTACACCGGCTGTTACAGACTGAAATCAAATGTATCATTTTATTCTAAAATAGTGAAAATAAGAACACTTCTCAAATGGGAGTTGTGCAGGATCGAACTCATGACCTTCTGATTCCCAGTCAGCGACTGATACTGTTACGCCACGGAAGCAGTGATAGGTAATTCACATCAATGTCTCACACTAAGACAGGTTTTTTTGGCGGTGGCTTTTTTTTGTACCTTTTGTGAAAGTGTTTCTTTGATATTTGGACTTCAGGCTTCATACATTATATAGTTTATGCCTACATTTTGTCATTTGCTACTAGAATATTGTAAACCGTTTCTGTTTTAACAATGTGTTTACACAGATTACTGTAGAAATGCAACACATATGAAATGCGTGTGTTCCAAATAACAATCTTATTATTTCTACTCTAAAACTCCACTTCACTCCCAGATAATCAATCAAGGCATTAGCTGGGAAAAGCTTGTTTACGTTCTAAGTCGTTGGGGGGATGGAATAGCCGACTGCTGGCAGCTTGTCTTTATCAGTACATTTAGATGACAAAAGACGCTGGCGGAGAGGTGAGAAAGGTTTTAAGAAGTGATTTAAGGTGGGCCGGATATACAAGTTTTTTCGTAGGCTCTGGTAATTCTAGTGTTAATCATTAAACTCCAGTTACCTTAGAGTTGGCGAAGGTGGATGAGTTTAAATACTTGGGATCAACAGTACAAAGTAATGGGGATTGTGGAAGAGAGGAAGAAAAGAGAGTGCAGGCAGGGTGGAATGGGTGGAGAAGAGTGTCAGGAGTAATTTGTGACAGACGGGTATCAGCAAGAGTGAAAGGGAAGGTCTACAAGATGGTAGTGAGACCAGCTATGTTATATGGGTTGGAGACGGTGGCACTGACCAGAAAGCAGGAGACAGAGCTGGAGGTAGCAGAGTTAAAGATGCTAAGATTTGCATTGGGTGTGACGATGATGGATAGGATTAGAAATGAGTACATTGGAGGGTCGGCTCAAGTTGGACGGTTGGGAGACAAAGTCAGAGAGGCGAGATTGCGTTAGTTTGGCCATGTGCAGAGGAGAGATGCTGGGTATATTCGGATAAGGATGCCAAGGATAGAGCTGCCAGGAAAGAGGAAGGCCTAAGAGGAGGTTTATGGATGTGGTGAGAGAGGACATGCAGGTGATGGGTGTAACAGAGCAAGATGCAGAGGACAGAAAGATATGGAAGAAGACGATCCACTGTGGCAACCCCTAATGGGAGCAGCCAAAAGAAGAAGACGACCTTGTGCTACTGAGCTCCTGAAATAATAACAGCAGTTTTAACTTTTCATTTTCTCTCAGCATCCAATCTTCTGCTCACTTTCGTTGGCTTTCTCCCTGAGACCCCGGCAGTGGTTTGAAATGCGCCGACTTTAGAAATTGTTGGCAGGTGTTTTTGGGCTCAGCCTTTGCAGTGCAGGGTTCCTCCACTATTCACTGCCCACATTTTCACGAGTTGTCCCTGTCGTGTTATGGGTCCACAGCTCTCCCAGCAAAGGCCAGTTCGTGTTTAAAATAAATAATCACTGCGCTCGTGGCTCAGCGAGGGGGCATGGTGGCTGTAGCGAGCCGCAGGGCGATCTGCGGTGTGGGCGTCTCTCACGTAAGTGCACAGGTGAGAAATGCTCACATCCGTGATTGTTCCTGTGGCTAATGTGCTGCAGCTGCTATGTCCTCTCGGCATAAAGGGAAGCGCGAGCCGGTTAGGAGGATGATAAGGAAGAAAAAGAGAACGAGGTGAAAGAAAGAAAAGCAGGTTGCAGGAATGGAGTGAGAGAGAGAGAAAGACGGTGCAGAAGAGTGAGCGAGTGCAGGCAGGCTCGCGTTGCAGCTGAGCAGGGTGCTTGAGTGTTTGGCCGACACCTGAGGAGCAGAAGTAGTGGTCGCTCCCGCAGAGTGTGTTTCAGGAAGGACGGGAGTGACCAGAAGGCGGATGACTCTCCGCGGATGGCAACGGGAGTCAGGACTTGGGATGTGGATTCTCCTGCGTGTGAGCCCTGGTCGTTGGGGAATCCTAAGTCACTGTTTGGAGGAGCCTGCCGGAGCCAGGGATCAGTAAGGCAAAACCGAACAGTCAAAGTAGGCAGAGCATGTCAGCTGCAACTAGGGTGACTCCTCTGTTACGGGACCCATTTGGGTGAAACAGGGAAGCCACCAGCAGTAGTAGAAGGATGCATCGGATTTTAAAAGGACAGCTTCCTGCATTGTGTTTGTACCTCGTTGTTTTTAAAGGATTGTGTTTTTCTATTTTAACCTCCACACGTTTCTTTTATGGATTACTAGCAAAATACCCGTGATTCGCAGCGGAGAAGTAGTGTGTTAAAGAGGTTATGTAAACATATATATACATAAACATATATACTTATATATACATATCTACATATACACATATCTACATACATACATATATATATATATATACATATACATATACACATCCACATATATATACATATATCAACATATATATACACATACATATACACACATACATACATACACACACATATATATATATATATATATACATATATACACATATAGACACATTTATATACATATACATATTTACATATCTACATATATATACACATATCTACATACATACACATATATCTATCTGTATATATATATATATATATATATATATATATATATATGTCTATCTATCTGTATATATATATATATATATATATATATATCTATATATATATATCTGTGTCTATCTATTTATCTATATCTATATATATATATATATCTATATATATATATATATATATATATATCTATATATATCTCTATCTATCTATTGTCAGTTCAGCACTCCGGTTGGAATATGACCAAGCCGTGCAAGCTTACTGTTAAGAATGCAACGTATAGTTGTACAGGAGAAAAGCAATCTTGCCTCAAATCAATGGGAACCTTTTGTAGGTCTATGAACTTAATTTAAACTTTAGGTTTACACGGTGCTCTGTTTCCATAGTACCTGCACTCATGAATATATCTGTATGTGTCAGTCTCTGAAATCGCCGCGCTTGGCACCGGCGAAGTACTGCTTTTAAATTTTTATTAAGAAGAAAAGAAAACCTTTTTAAATTGAGGTAAAATATACCACTAAGAATTTGTTAAGGATCTGTTTTTTTGTGTAGCTGACTTCACACAGCCTCTCCGCTGTTTTATAAACGAACGTCATATAAGGTCTTCCTTTTTCGTTGCTTCGCCAACGGAAGCAGCCTTTTTATTTAATCCTGTTTTTACGATTGTTCTGTTTGTATGCCAGTTTGTCAGTTCAGCACTCCGGTTGTAATATGACCAAGCTGTGCAAGCACACTCTTGAGAATGCAACGTATCGTTGTACAGGAGAAAAGCAATCTTGCCTGAAATCAATGGCAACCTTTTGTAGGTCTATGAACTTAATTTAAACTTTAGGTTTACACGGTGCTTTCTTTCCGAAGTACCTGCACTAATGAATATGTCTGTATGTGTCAGTCGGTCAAATCCCCGCGGTTCGCACCGGCGAAGTTCTGCTTTTAAATTTTTATTAAGAAGAAAAGAAAACCTTTTAAAATTGAGGTAAAATATACCAATAACAGTTTGTTAAGGATCTGTTTTTTTGTGAAGCTGCCTTCACTCGAGTGATCACTTTGAGCTTTAAGCCTGAGAAATCACCCCATAAATGCACACGTTTAATTGCACATCTGTTAATATGTATGCTTACACAGTATTAAAAGACACTCAACAATTACACAGTATTAAAAGACACTCAACAATTAACGTCATTTACCTTCGTTCCCGCGTTTGACTCGTGCTGTAAATCTCTTTCTTGTTTTCACTTCACGTGATTACGTAGGAGGCATAATACGTGATGACGCGATACGTGACTCCACCTCCTCCATTAGAGTATATGGACAAAAAACAGGTTCCAGTTATGACCATTACGCGTAGAATTTCGAAATGAAACCTGCCTAACTTTTGTAAGTAAGCTGTAAGGAATGAGCCTGCCAAATTTCAGCCTTCTACCTACACGGGAAGTTGGACAATTAGTGATGAGTGAGTCAGTCAGTCAGTGAGGGCTTTACCTTTTATTAGTATAGATTTATTTATTGAACATTGCACTGCTGCACTTGATTTGGACACCTTTTTTGATATCTTTTAATAAAAGTACTTTGCACTTTGTTACACCATCCCCTTGCTCATTGTTATTGCCTCACCGTCTAGCTCATCGGTGACATTACTGATGGTGTTGGGTTCAAGGGAGCATGGAGCTGAACCCGCATCGTCACAGTCCCCAGACATGTGGTCTCATTGGAGACTCGTATCTGGCCCCGTGAGCCCAGGTGAGTTTCATGTACCTGACTACCGCAGTGAATCTTCAGTGGATTAACTTTCTCAAGTCACCTCATGGGTCTCTTGTTATTATCTCTGTGATGGTTCTTTGGGGGTTTTCTCCTTCATGAGTTTTGTTTTACTGACCAGGGAGCTCTTTACTTTTGTACCCTGCAGTGTGCCAACAGGATAACCTCATTTAAACCTTTTACTTTCATGTGAGAAATGGCAGAATGGACATTCCTTACACTTGACTTCATCACATATTTTCCCCACTAGCCTCATACTGATTATTTTTAGTTTTAAAGGAAGTAATTTGTCACCACATAAAATGCGTTACTTTATCTGTCACAAGTTGGATTCAAAGTAAAGTGCGATGTTAAAGATTAATACAGTAAATGCAAATGACTGGCTGTGAAAGAGCTGCCATCGCATTACCAATTAGCCCAAGAGTCTGCTATGGTGCCAGGCTTCTCCATGAGTGTCTCTCGATGGACTGTGATATAATTTGGAAAATAGTCCAATAAAAGGAATGTCTTCAAGTAAAACAAATCTGCACACAACATGCAGCAGGAGATTGGGACAAGTATTTTAAAAGTAATGAAGGGACTGAATTGTATCTGATTATCCTTTTTGGGCGTAACATTTGCCATTTTCGCCAGATATGTGGAGGACCTCATTTAAAAATTAGAACTCCAGAGCTCCCCTACTGTGTTACTCAGTTATTTTGTTGTACTGATTTGATGTTCCAGTCAGAGGCCCAGAAAGGCCTAAGTTGTCGGCGGAGTGGTGGCTCTGAGGCTAGGGATCTGCACTGGCAATCAGAAGGTTGCCGGTTTGAATCCCGTAAAATGCCAAAAGGGACTCTGCCCCATTGGGCCCTTGAGCAAGGCCCTTAACCTGCAATTGCCAAGCGCTTTGAGTAGTGAGAAAAGCGCTATATAAATACAAAGAGTTATTAAAGAATTATTAAGTGGCCCTGAAATCCCCCGGCCTGGCAGATCTGACGTTCAGCTCGGGTTGTGTGCAGTTATATTAAAAGGTCTGCGTGTTTCACTGCGGCTGTGCGCTTAAAGAAGTCAGTGCAGCGTGCGCAGGCCACAGACGTTAACATACTTGGTGTATTTGTGAACTTTTAATGTATAATTATCAGAAATCGGACCCAAGTTTGTATGCAGCTGAAAGTCACAGCCACCGTGTTGCATTGCTGTTGCTTAATTTTAGACCTGTCTGTTATTTAGCAGATGATTTAGGTTTAGATTATTTGGCTTTGCATGGACAAGTGAGCGTTCTGTGCTAAGTGACGGTGAAATTAAGTGCCCTGTTGTTGTCTGTTGTAACATTTAGGTGAAAACAATGTGGTGGAGCCAGACGATGCGGAACTAGTGAGCCTGAGCAAGAGGCTGGTGGAGAATGCGGTCCTTAAGGCTGTGCAGCAGTACCTGGAAGAAACTCAGCAGAGTAAAAGCCGGCAAAGCGACAGCGGCCCAGCTAAGACTGAAGAAAGCCTTAATGGCAGTGAAAACAGAAAATGAGCTCGGAGGGTCTCTCTTAGCCGTCCACTAAAAGAAAAACAAAATGACAAGAAGCAAATGCTGAGCTTCACTTTGACAGCGGCACACTGACGTCCAAGGCAAGTACGGACGCTTTTGGGACGGACCTGCCAGAGGGAATGTAAAGCACATCATCATGCACAGAATCGACACGTCGTCATGTGTGACGGGAATTCTTGGAATCGACTGCCAAGCAATTTTCAGATCTCTGTGCGCCTGATTCTCGCCGCTGTTTTCACCAGCACATGAGAGGCACAAAACTCGGAGCCGCTTGTACTTACCTGATAAACACAAGGAATAATAAAAGGGAAACTTTTTCAAGTTCTTCATACAAAAATGAGAAACGAGCATGGCTCCGACTGGCCTGTTCAGAGAGAACTTATTGGAATGCACTTAAGACGGACCAGAAAACCCACCGCTGCTTGAGCATCTAAGATGACCTGGACTACTTGTGACATTCAGTGCAAAGACAATCACCCATTTTACCAAGCAAATGTATCACTACAATGTCGTAGATCAAAGTGGATCTAAAACCTCGGAGCCCTTGAGCGTTTGTGTACAGCGGGTATTTGAATGGCAGTTTACTTGTGAGGGCTATCCTACTGTTTAAATAACAATACTCGAGCAACACAAGGCAACTGCTGATATTCAGGTTTTGAGATATCCCAGGCAGTCCAGTGACATTTTCTGGCTGTGTCATTAACGTCCGCACATATTCTGTGTCTTTTCTTTTCTTTTTCTCCTTCAGGTGATCAACATGATGTGTGCCTCATTAGAAAGGCATTACATCGAGAAACTGCGGCCCTGTTAAAGAAGCTGTCCGAGATAAAAGAGCGACTGCGGCAGCCAACCGTTCAGGCGTTAATGCGCAGGGAGATGGCAGCTAATGATGCTACACCCCTCCATGGTGGGAAAAGTTAAATTAGCTGGAAAGCCTGGCGTCGTTCAGGAGCTGCCGGTGTACACTACCTAAGCACTCAGGTTGGAAGAGAAGTTGTTTGAAATGCTGGCCAAGTGTTTTTCTCTTCTGTTTTGTTTGTTGTTTTTTTCTTTTTCTTGTGTTTTAATTTGTTTGTTTTGTTTCTCCCCAGATGTTCTGTACATCTGGAACATTTAATTTCATATCTTGTAATCATGTCTGGAGGCAAATCAGTTTCTGTTTATGTGTTGGGGAAGATAAGAAGTAAGAGATATCTTTTCCTTGAGTGGCCTTAACAAGAAAAGTAAATCTAGAGGTGTCGTTTGAATAAGTAATACAGTAGGCCTGGAATCTATATAAAGATATACATCAACATGTTTTTATTAAGATGAAATCGGGGCATCTGTTCATACAAATTGCAAATAAAGAAGGACAATTTGGGAAATAACTGCTTGCATTTTGAAACAGATCACCACAAAATCTTATTTTCCTTTTGTAAGCTGCCAGGTACGCCGTGGGGTGGCTGCTCCTCCTTGTGGTGCCAGTCCCGTCAGAGCAGCCTTTTCACTTCCTCTTACGTTTGTTTTTTTCTCCTCTCTTAGTGAGTATTTTCAATGCATTATTATCTAAAGAAACGCACTGACGTTGCCCAAACAGACCAGACTGCTCTGCTAATGGGATAAAATGTTATTATGAGGCACAAAATGAATCAATGGTCATTAAGCAAGTCAACCGGTCGATTGGTTACAAAGTTCACGGCGTCTTGCCCGAGGCTGCATGTGTGCTACGCTGCCTGTTTGTGTCCACACCTTCTGGAGAATTTGATTACAGTCCAATATGTTTGAAGCTGTCCTTCTAACATGACATTGTCAAATGCCCCAGGAGGATCCCTTATCCTATTGTTTCACTACAGTCCAACTGTAATCCTGTTGCAGTGCATTGTGCTCATCTTCACAAAGCACAGACTGATGGCAGAGAGGTGAAGTCATTTGTTGACAGTTATGCTTTTGTTCGTATTCTTAATGGAGACTCAAGTATAGCATTGCCTATTTTTCTTTCTCATGTTCATCTCATTTGGAGTTTATCCAGTTTGGGATATTAGGGATTTCATCGCTGCTGTTTGCCTCTTGGCCTCTTCAGACTGTGGTCTGCAGTGCACCGTGGGACAGTTTGCACCCAAATGTGATGCATCTGGGATGAACATTAGAAATATGGAAAATGAGAGAAGACCACCAGGGTCCCAGAGTACACAATCCACTGTCTCATAGAAAGAATTCTGCTGGGTCAGCTTTATCGACGCCTTCAAGAGTTTTAAAGACTTCGGTGAAGCCACCACACAGCCATTTCTGCTCAGGCTTTATTCCCATAGCCTGCCACAGTAGGACTTTGCCTTTGGTCCCAGGGTGCACTTGGCTGCTCCCTTTTTCACAGCATCCAGTAGTGTCGTGTCTTTGTTTACAGCTTGGTGACTAGAAATGGACTTACTACTCCAGATGTGGTCTCACTAGCACATTATATAATCTGATCTAATCCTTTAAAATGCTTCCAAACTCATACCCACTTTTTGTAATTTCCCACAGTACTTCTGAAAAGCTCAGCTCATCCAAAGGGATTGTAAAGTGCCTAAAAAAGGGAGGGGGGTAAAACCACATTGTTCAAAAGGGCAAGTTTAGATGGCAGCATTCTACAAAAGAATTGTAAGAATACTCTGGAAATGGAAAGCTATCCATTCAGTCAGACTGGGAAGAACTGAAAGTCTTAACAACGCAAAAAAACTTCTCAGCCTTGATGAACGCTTTTGCTCTGTCTGGACGGTAACCAGACATTCATTACATTTGCACCCAAAACTTAACACATTGAAATAAATGTAGGTCCTTTATCAGAAAGTATGGGTTTAAGAAAACCATGAAGTCTAAAAAAGTCACCTGAAGCAAGAAGTGAAGCTTTGCAGGAAGTGACTGAGATGATGGCACCTGCAGCACAGAGATGGCCGGTCTTCAGGGAGTTGTTGAATTGTTGCTTCCAAAAATGTCTCTTGTCAGAATTCTCTGGTCAGTGGTTGCTTCATAGGTTCAGATGGTCTTCATAGAATATTAGCTATTAATTTACATAAACTGGAACAATAAGAGATGGTAAAATGAAAGTAAAAAATGAGATAACATCATGTGGCCTGACAAACATTTCACCCTGAAGACGACTTTTGTTATCTGAAAAATTAAGAACCAAAAATCAAAATGGATTTTGACAAGAACAGGCCATTTAGCTCTTTATTTAGAAAACTTTACATTATTTTTTTTACATTTTATCTACTTATAATATCATCGGCCACATACCTGCCTATGTGTGAATTCTGTCCTGGTCCAACCTTGATGTTTCCGCTTACTCTGGAGCTCCTGCCATTCCCCCAGTTCAATGTCACTAACACATTTAACCAGGTTAGTACTTATTGTTTTTTATCAGGATCAATTGTATGAGCTAGTGACACCATTCCCTCAATGCCATTTAATGGCTAAGACTTCACTGTTACCAACATCATAATTTTGTTTCGAACAGAAAACATTCCTTGAAAAATAATGAAAGTGTGAAGCTGACCCATATTTGGAAAATGTTGGAACTCTGGAAGCATCTACCGCTTGACACTTCATAAGGCAGCGTGCGATACATCTGGGGGCCCTAAGACAGGCGGTCAGCATATCTTGAAGGATATCAGAAGCTTGTTGCGCTTCTGGAGTACAACATTTCTTCAAAGATTTCTTAGTCAAAGTTATTGGCTAAATTAAAGTATCAAAATTCCTAATAAAATACTTGCAAAATTTGGCACATCCCATGAATCTCTGTACTTTTTTACGTTTTCCTGTACTTTCCACCCTAATATTTTTGAAATTTTGTCTGGATCTGCACTCAGTTTTATGCAGCTTGTACTGTACCTGATGAAAATGACAGAAGATATATCCATCCATCCATCCATTTTCCAACCCGCTGAATCCGAACACAGGGTCACGGGGGTCTGCTGGAGCCAATCCCAGCCAACACAGGGCACAAGGCAGGAAACAATCCTGGGCAGGGTGCCAACCCACCGCAGGACACACACAAACACACCCACACACCAAGCACACACTAGGGCCAATTTAGAATCGCCAATCCACCTAACCTGCATGTCTTTGGACTGTGGGAGGAAACCGGAGCGCCCGAAGGAAACCCACGCAGACACGGGGAGAACATGCAAACTCCACGCAGGGAGGACCCGGGAAGTGAACCCAGGTCTCCTAACTGCGAGGCAGCAGCGCTACCCACCGTGCCGCCTCAGAAGATATATAGAACTAGCATTTCTGTAATTTATAGTTTGTTGCTTCTTAAATTCTAAGGTTCTCTCACATGTTGAGTATGTTTCTCTAAATTTGGAGAGAAAATCAAAACACTGTCAGTATATACCAAGGGGCTAAATCGTAAAAGATCCCACAAAGTGTTGCTTACAATGATCAGAAGACTGCAGGGACATTTGCCAAACCTTCGGTCAAACATAAATCCTCATTTTTGTCCTGAAGTGACATTAAGGGTGGTCTTACATTTATCACATCCTCTTATTCATATCAAACTATATGCTCTTCTGATGCTAAGTCATGTGACCCTTTGATTTGGTGGAGGATTGACAATGATATTAGTGGAAATGGTTCATTGTTGGTTTTTGTTTTCTTGAGACAATGAAAAGTCCATGTCTGACTGGACTGGTGGATGGTGAGCTAATTTCACCTGAACTTGTTCATCTACAGCTGTGGTCTCAGGACACGAGGTAGGATGCACATTTCTTTTAGGCTTCATGAAGAATATCAATGGCATTGTCATAAGAACAATGTAGAGGAAGAATTCTTCATTTTGGTTTGCCGAGTACATCTCCAAAATCCTCATACCCTGGAGGTAAAGCATCAGTTCTTAAACAAGTAAAGCTCTTAGGGACCGTCAACTGAAGACACGTATTCCTACAGTTCTGTCCCCAAGAGTCACCTTCTTTGTCAGACTACAGTAATCCCTCCTCCATCGTGGGGGTTGCGTTCCAGAGCCACCCGCGAAATAAGAAAATCCGCGAAGTAGAAACCATATGTTTATATGGTTATTTTTATATTGTCATGCTTGGGTCACAGAAACACAGGAGGTTGTAGAGAGACAGGAACGTTATTCAAACATTGCAAACAAACATTTGTCTCTTTTTCAAAAGTTTAAACTGTGCTCCATGACAAGACAGAGATGACAGTTCAGTCTCACAATTAAAAGAATGCAAGCATATCTTCCTCTTCAAAGGAGCAAATAAATCAATAGTGCTGTTTGGCTTTTAAGTATGCGAAGCACCGCGGCACAAAGCTGTTGAAGGCGGCAGCTCACACCCCCTCCGTCAGGAGCAGACAAAGAGAGAGAGAGAGACAGAGTTTGTTTTTCAAGCACAAATCAATACGTGCCCTTCGAGCTTTTAAGTATGCGAAGCACCGTGCAGCATGTCGTTTCAGGAAGCAGCTGCACAAAAAATAGCATCGTGAAGATAATCTTTCAGCATTTTTAGACGAGCGTCCGTATCGTCTAGGTGTGTGAACAGCCCCCCTGCTCAATCCCCCTACGTCAAGATCAGAGAAAGTCAGCGCAAGAGAGAGAGAAAAGTAAGCTGGGTAGCTTCTCAGCCATCTGCCAATAGCGTCCCTTGTATGAAATCAACTGGGCAAACCAACTGAGGAAGCATGTACCAGAAATTAAAAGACCTATTGTCCGCAGAAATCCGCGAACCAGCAAAAAATCCGCGATATATATTTAAATATGCTTACATATAAAATCCGCGATGGAGTGAAGCTGCGAAAGGCGAAGCGCAATATAGCGAGGGATCACTGTAATCCATATTGGGCAAGAATTTACTAAACCAGGAATAACCTGTAATCGTTTTACATACTTCATGTATCTGTTTTGAATGGGACTTCTTTCGGCACGTGAAACATTTAAATATATTTTTGATGGATTTACTAGTATTCCCCAAGCAGCTAACTAAACCGTTGCTAATAAAATTGTATGCTGGACAAGAGTCAATAAAAGCAAAGGTGTACTTATTGCACAGGTACACCAGAAATAAAAAAATATTGTGGCTTTGTAACGGCAGCCCCGCTATGACTCGTTTCTCCCAAGTGATCAAGTTCACACATTAACTCCGTTATCCTGGCATAGCTTGGCCTGATCTTCCTTTTAAATGAATTCTCGTGTTGTCTGACTCTTTTCTGAGGCGTTTCTTTACCTAACGGAGTGGTGGGCCTCATATAGAACTGGTATGTTATAAGGCCTAATATTTTGTAGCAGCTTAGCACCTCATCTAGTCCTAGTTGCCCAGTTCATCTTGTGTTACTAAGGTGGAGTCCTTCCACTCCAAAATCTGCAACATTTCAAAAGTTATGCTAAATTCCCCAAATTGTTCTGTCCCCCTGTTTACATTTTAGTAGTTTATTACGAGACACTTTTTACTATCGGCTGCTCAAAGATGCAGATAGTTTTTCATTTGCATAAAGTCTAGAGGCCCAATCAAAAGGTTTACCAATTAATAATGAAATGATGAAAGCGGCCTTTGGCCTATCAGTGGAATGGCCGAGTGTCAGATGATCACAGGGGCTTTGGTGCAGGGAGGAGACGAGGACACCGAGTTCTTCTTGTATGGCTGGCTGATCCTCTTTGGAGTTTCAGCAAACACCCTCTTCATCTCAGCCTTGTCTGTGGTCACTTGCTGTTTTATGGGAAGAATGGGAAAAACACTAAAATTTGTTGTGAGATGAAGGCACAAATGGAGGAAAATGAAATTGTAGTCATGGCAGATGTGAGTCAAAAAGTCAATGATTGCCAAAAATCAAAATGGGCAAACTAGTTAAAGAGCCAAACAGTCCAAACCAAAATGGCCCTCACTCCACTAGATCTTCTTTGATCTAACTAACGAAGGAGCCTTTCACGATGTGTCTTCGGTCTATCGTGATCTGTCACAGCATGTTGTGTGCCACCATTTTATAGCGGAAGTCCCAGTTACGTCACCCTCCGTGGCACGAATGGTCACATGACAGCAATGGGACCAGATTGGCAAAACAACATGGTGGTCTTCAGGAACAAATGGAAACACAAAATGGCATCCAAACAAAATTTTTAAATATTTTTAACCAAAAAAGGTAAAAAAATGCACCTTTTTCATGATAAGAAGAAAATGCCTCCAAATTCCAACCAATAAATGAATCGAAAGGGAGGGCAGCTTCTTAGACGTATTCTGAAAGAAAAATAATTAGCTATAAAGACCAAGGCTCGTAACATTCACCTTTGATAAGCAGGAGTTTTAGACTATGAAGAGTTAAGAATTATTTTTTGTTAACGAGAGAGAATGAGAGGTTGGGAGCATGCGTGCCTTCAGTAAATGGATACAGTTTTCTTGTGACCACCTTAGACTTTGCCTTTCCAGAAGTACCCATGCATTTAAATCATTTTAAGGGTCGGTCTGAAGGTCCAGTCAGTGGCTCCTTCCCATCTACAACTGCTAAAGATACGTGAGCTCAAATGGTTGCGGATTCTTTTCTGAGCTCAGTTAGACCTTCCTATTGAAATTGTAAACATCATCCTAATCGTAGCTGAGGCAGGGTCCTAGTTCTTAAGTAGTGGGTGCTGCTGCTGCTTCTGCCTCGTGGATCCAGCATCCTGTGTTCAAGTCCCACGCTGTGGAGTTTGCACATCTTCCCCGTGTCTGGGTGGGCTTGCATCCAAGCACGCTGGTTTTCAACCCACATCCCCAAGGACATCTATAGGTAACTGTTGGTCTCGAGAGACCATGACATATGCGCACATGGATGGGATAGAGCACTGGTGGTGCAGCTCTTGGTGTGGCATGAGACCCGATTTGGCAATGGCTACACAAGAACTTGCTGCTGCCTGGTTCATCCTCTGGATTTATTTTCACTGTGCTGTCTTTTCTGCTGCAGCTTAATCCAGCATGGTCTCTTTTTTGATGACTCCTCTCCAGATCTTCTGTCTTCCTAGCACATTGTGCCCATGGACTTCCGAAAAGCATAGTTACAGGTGACCTTGTGCCCCGTTGCCAGCACCCAGCTCACCGTACAATTGATCCTCGGGAGATTCTTCCATCAGACGTGTCGTGGATGTAGTTGATCTAACATGTCGCTGCATTAGCAGGGTGTAAAGACTGGGGTCTTGGCACATGTTTAGGACCTCCTCATTTATCATGTGGTCCTGCCAGCTGATGTCAAGAATGTGCCTGATGTTGTGCATTTGAAGAGCATTTAATTGCCTTTCTCATGTGGTGTAATGCAGCCAGGATTCACTGCCATACCGCTGAAGAGTAAGCATGCAGATACTTTAGACTTTCTTTGTGTGGACAGTCAGTTTCTCGTTGTTCCAGGCTTTCTGATTTAGGCTACTAAGGGGTGAGGTTACACAGACGATATTCCGGTCAATCCCTGAATCCAGGGAGAGCTAAGGTAGGTGAACTGATGCACCACTTCCAGTTCATAGTTGGAGATGGTGATCGAGGTTGGACTCTCAACACCATATCGATCTTCTTCAGCCTGACGGTGACAATAAAGTTGCTCTTGTGAGTGGGAGGTCAATGGTCAATGCAGCATTACCAGCATAGTGTGTCCCTGATGAGAACCTATGGATTTTGGCCTTTATCCTTATCTGTGAAAGGCTGAATAACTTGCCATCAAACCTTGTGAGAAAATACACCCCCTCAGTCGATTCCTTGATGGCCTACCCCTGCATCAAAGCAAAAAGAAGACCGAAAACTGTGGGGGCAAGGACACAGCCTTGGCTCCCACTGTTGGCAGATGTTGAAGGTGGCAGATGTTGTCCCTTCATGTCTGTGTAGAAGCCCAGATCAGGTTGAGGAGTTCAGAAGGACACCCTATGTCTGCTGAGGATCTTGAACAGAAAAAAAAATTGTGCTGAAATTATGGGATTTGCTCACCAATGTGAGTTTGTCTTGATGATGCTATTATAAAGGTCAGTAACGGTCTATGGCTCAGACAGGAGGACATTGTCTCGGGCAGCCTGCACTTTGTTTGTCTTTAGATGTAAAACTGTTTATGGAGCGATGTGACCTTTGTAGCTTGGACAGCTGCCATCATGGAGGCCCGATCTTGTGTCTCGATCAATGGCAGTGAATTGTAATGGCAGGCTGACATTACTCAAATTAATTAATTTCAAAAATGAAATCATAAGAGCACGCAATGTTCTTCAAGTCCTTGGGGTTATTGAGTTGTGTTTTACTTGAACTTGGACAGCTTTTCAGGCCTTGTGTAGATGGCGTCACCTAATGAACTTAAAGACTTTGCGTATTGCATAGTGAAACGGAGCACCAACACATGGAAAAGAAGAACACAAAAGAATGAAGCTGCCACAGCCAGTGAGACTGTGGGACACGGGGTGCCGTAGTGACCACAAGTGAAGGGCAGGCCATAACTCCAGTGCTTCGATAACACAAACCTTTCGTGGTTTCTTAGAACGCCTCATAATTCACTGTAAAGTAAATTGATTTTTTATTGTGATTTTGCAACTTTAATGAAATAACCAGCTCATGTGAGCCATAGTTCATACTGACAGAGACTGGCGGTCTATCACCGTCCACATTAACGAGAATATGTAGAAGATGAAGATGGACAGACGCACAGCTCTGTTAACTGTTGATTAATGGCGCCTCACCAGCATTCTTAGTGTTTCGTAACTGAAGTGGGAGATGGGAGTGTGGAGGTCAAAGACGGGAGGGAGGATGGCAGGTCATCAGAGGTGCGAACTATGGATGGACGTCTTGAAATGGACACCATCATACTGAGGATTAGGGGGGCACCCCACATGCATTCTGTGGACTCCCAGTATTCATTTTTAGGTCCCGGGCATAATGAGCTCCAAAGCTTGTTGGTGTTGGTCTTGTGTTAACCGCATTTATGGCCTGACTTCTGTCTTGGACCTCCATGTTTTGTCCACTGTTAAATTCCCAAGTAGGCCCTCCATTACAAGAGCGACACAATGCACACACACTGGATTTTTCAAAGAGATTAACTTGTCAAGTCAGTGACGGGCCCAACGATGAGCATCTTGTGTTATTTTTACTTTTTTTACTGCTTAGTCACAAGGTCAAAAATGGAAGAGAAGCCTTGCTAAGTGACCATCAGGTCCAGGAAAACCCAATTCATGTATTGTTGATGTGATGAACTAAGTGTGAAGGCCAGGGTCAGTCCCTCTCTTGTCTTCAGCTCCAAGCAACCCATAAATTGAAGCGATTTGTTAAATAAAACATAATTTATTTATAGCTGGGACTTGGGTTGGGTGAAGCAAGTGTCTGATGTACCTCGATACCTCATACCATCTCCAGTCCTGGTGGGCCGCAGGTTTTCTTTCTAACCCTTTTCCTAATCAGTGACCAGTTTTCACTGCTAATTAACTCCTTTTCCCTTCATTTTCATAGCCCTGTTTTTAAGGATTCAATCCTCTGAATTGATTCGTTTCTTCATTAAATGGCAGCCAAACAGAAATGAGATGTGAAACGAACATCAAACTCCAGCCAATTTCACTCCAACCAGTCTCTTAACAAGAGCCAATTCTCGCTGTTAATTAAAGCTGTTATTGAATATCAGGACTTGTTGTTGCTCTCATTCTGCCACAGCAGACTGTTGATTTTCAGTTTTTTCTAAGACCACCGTTTTAGTGACCTGAGCAAACCAACATGACCGAGACCTTCACCTTTCTTTATTTTCAGGTGAGCTGGTCATGTGGCAGCTTGTTTTGTGTCTCATTATTGTTTGGCTGCTCATTAAAGAAACGACTGTGGTATGAAATTTCATTTTCTTGTCCAAATACGTGAAACTCTCGACTCTTGCTCTGGCTCACTGTACATATTAAGGACCGTGTAAGGAATGATGGGATGAGACCTCAAGATAGAAAAGAGGGAAAAATGGACATCTGCTAGGACGGAAAAAAATGATAGAGTGAAAAATATGGACTAACAAGTGGCAAAGGGCCAGAGTGGGTGACGTGGACGCCTAGAGCCTGCCAAAGCTCCACAATAGTGGCACACGGCCTGCAGTCTCACCATCAGGTCGTAGAGAAGGTGCACTGGGCTCACCGTGAAGTGCACACAGTGGATGGAGACTTACTGGAGGAAGAGGAAGAGCGGACAGGAGGGGAGACAAGCAGGACACCGTGAATGCACTTCAGAATGACTGGTCTGGCAAAGCCTGCTGCTTCATTTTTTCTGTTGCTAGAATCCCCCAGGCTTTGTGGTCAAGTTGTGGTTTCCTCCTTGACAGATGCTGCAACCCACAACACCTCTCACTGATGGATGAGCACAGAGAAGAAAAGAGGAGACAGCCTTAGTAAGTGATTAGACAGAGATGACAGGATGGTGAAAGATTATTAGAAGTTTGTTTACCACAGCTCGAGACCACCAGCTGCCGCCTGCCTAAGTGAACGAGTTCAGACTTCAGAAGGTATGCTGGCCATTTTCTGAATGTGAACTTAGCTCACCATAACAGTGCACAAGGCAGGAGGTAAGCCTGGACAGGATGGTGGTCCATCACATGCTGCACCCAGTCACTCACGAACCAATCAGAAGTGGCCAATTACCTGTATGAGTTTAGCAACTGGATTCCTCCAGATGTACGCAAAGTACACGTGCAAGTATAAACACTTCAACACGTCCTCTGCAGCATGTGTCGCGTCGCGTGAAGTAGACATACTGGCGCCCCCTTTATTGCTGATTCCTGCCCAGTGGCTGATCTCTGGCTCCCCTGACCCTGAACTGGAATCAAAATGATGGCGCAGTGATGAGCGAAGCGGGGTTAGCTCTGGGTTCTCTGTTTGAGAAGGCCCCCTGTGACAGAGTTGTGCCCCCTCCAGGGTTGGTGCCTGCTGCCAGGCTAATCTCCGGCCCTGTGACACCTAGCTGGACCAAGTGGGGTGCAGGTGGTATGTGGTGCTTGTTGGTGTCCAGCCCACCTTTCTTGTATTAAAGACAAAAACCCACAGAGGTCAGCCGTTTGGTCCAAGGAGACCACAAGGCTGGCTGTGTGACTCGGAGGTGAAGATGTGGTGTTTGTGACAAATGTACTCCAGTGCCGGCTGGTCCAACTCCTGGTCAGTCCATTGACCTGAGGGTCTTCACCTTTGGCTCAGCTGACACACTGGGTGGGGTGTGAACCCAAATTCAGGACCTGGGAACCCAGCGGGGAGAGCTGTCTGAGGGAGGACACGAGGGTTATATCAGCGTGTTAATTGTATATCCCCCCTTTTTTGTTAGGCTGTATGTTTCTAACAGCATCAAGCTCAACCCTGGGTGGGCCACCACTTGGCCAAAGGACTTTACAAGAATCCAAAGAGAGCACACAAACCACACTGGAGTCGCCAGAGCTGGGAGGCCACCATTCTGCCTTTGTACTGATAAAGCTGACATCTTAAAACTTGTCATGTCCAGTTCAGGTGGGCACACACCAAGCCTGGAGGGGTTGCCACTCTGTCTCGGCCTTGTCACATACACAGCCACACTCACCGAGACAAGGCCGGTTTAGAGAAGGCACTTCACCAACACAAAGCTCTTTATCATAAGGGAGAACCAAAGCAACACAGGCAGGGATTTGAACCTCTGGAGCTGGCAGAGATGTGATGATTGAGGCCGGAGTGGCACAGCAGCGAGGTCAGGCGGCTCTTATGGCACAAGAACATGGCGACTCACATCCCGGTTTGCTGAGCTCCTCATGTCCCACCTCTGATTTCGAGGACATGCAGGTTGATCTCCTGTGAATCACCGATTGGCTTGTCTACCTGAATAATTTCCACTTTTTTTAGCCCATGGTGTCCACAGTGATGAGGAGTTCCTTTGAATATCCACATCAGCAGGGTGCCTCAGTGGTCCACAATACTGCCTCACAGCTCCAGGAGACCAAGTTCAAATCTGCACCTCTGAATGGGCACAAAGTCGTGACTGACCCTTGTGATTGACCGGTGCTGTGGTCAGGACTGCTGGTGTGAGCGTCAGCAACCCAGAACTGAATTAATGAGATGGACGGCTGAAGCTGTAAATGCAGTGGGGAGTCCATGTCGTCAGGTCATCGTTCATCAACTTCTAACCAGTTGCTCCTGCCGTCGTCCTTCACAGCAGCGCAGAGTCCACCCGCCACATACGTTGTGCAGGCCACTTGTGGTTCTGCTGTCCTCCAGGGTGAAGTGACGTGGCAACCATCTCAGTAACTACTGGCATTGAGTGCAAAACATGATGGCCATTAACTTCAGATTATCTACCACACTGAAGCACAACTTCAGGAAGGGCAAACTGGGAAAGACCAGTGCAACCAGTGAGAGGAGCTTAATGGATGAAGAGGAGCACTGGAGCTGCTGGAAAGAAGGCCACTTCATGGAGATGCTGGCCAGTGTCTGGGAGCTGAGTGACAAAATACCAAACTGAAGGACGACTCTAACATTAAAATGCCTTTCAGAGCGAGCTGTGAGACCACCAGTACCTGTGATGATTTGTGTTTATGTATTAAAAGTCATCGTTGTCACGCTAATCCACACATCGCCACATGAACCGGACCCCCAGATTGTTAAATAAACATCCTCTTAGATTTTATTTTGTTTTTTTTGTCTTCTGCATTAGTGTGTCAGTAGAAAATAGCACATTTCAGCTTTCCAAACATTCGTTTTCCAGAAAAAATTAAACTTACAGAAAATTGTCATTTGTTACAAAAAGTAACACATGAAGTCAGATAAAGCCACGCTGACTGAGGGTAGGAAACACAGAAACTGAGTGAGGGACCACCAGAGCAATAGGAGAGGAGCTGTCACCTCCAAGTCGCCACATCTCTCGCCATGGCAAGCGTAAGCCGAGACACAAAGGGGGTCATCCTGCATCAGCAAGGGTCCTCCAAGAAGACATAAGGCACAAAGCTGAGGAGCAGAGACAGAAGAGTGCAGCAGATGAGAAGCACCTCAAGCTGACATCCCACTAAAATCCGAAGGAGCTCAACTCCTCTACAGTCTAGGAACGTCTTGTCAGAAGTGGTCTTTCTGGAGAAAGTGCTGCCAAAATGCCACCCCACTGTAGTGGGACAAAGCCAAGCGGCTCACCTACACGTAAAAACACGAGGCCTGAACGCTGGTGGCAAGTGCTCTGCATTACCAGTCAAAATAGGACATTTTTGGCTCAAACAGGAATCAGTCCATAAAAGTGTTGGAGAGCACTACATGGACCAGAGTCTACAACCAAGAGTGATGACGCATGGCAGACGCACCAGGCGGGTTTGTCTTACAGGTCTGCAAATAGTCAAAAATAATGGAATGCTCAATGCTGAGAAGGACAGTCACACAGTACCAGTAGGGAGGGGTCTAACTCCCCCCTTTTTATTCTGTAGCAGGACAATCACCCCAAACACATGGCCAACAAAGAAGACCAAGGAGTTCTAAAACAGATATTATGGCCTCCAGAGAGCTCTGATCTCAACATCCTTGACACTGTCTGGGATAAGCTGGTGAGACAGAAGCATGTGAGGTGAACAATGTGTGTGGAAGAGCCCGGAAAAGTTCTCCACGAGGTCTGGGACAAATGACCAGCTTATAATGTTGCATGACAGTGGGCCTACCAGAACTGATGCAGTTTTAAAGACAAATGTTGATTTGATTTACTGTTTACTGCAATTTATGGTGCATGTTTGGAGATTCAGAAATTTACTATATCATCATGGGGGCTGGGGCACGCAGGACAAAGTGCCCCACATTGAGGAATGAAAGGTCATGTAGAGATGGTGAGAAGGTCCAAACTCCTGGTAGAGGAGCTCAGGCCCAGGTAAGTGGGCTCATGGCGCAGAACTGGGTGCCAGCAATAGTGAACCACTGAACCAGAGGCTGGAGCCTTAGAAGAGCTTTGCAGAAGAGACAGGAGGCGTGTGTGAGGTACCAGACTTGTGCCAAACTGGTGAGTATCCTGCCAGTAGAGCTGGACAGCTGGCCTTCAGTGGCCCTCATGACTGGCATCTCAGAAAGAAATGAATCGTTTAGAGCAGAGCTTCCCAAACTCGGTCCTGGGGACCCCCGGTGACTGCAGGTTTTTGTTCCAACCAGATTCACAATCGGTGATAATAATCGATAACAACTGATCTCATTGAATTAGCTGCTCTATTGTTGTTTTTCTATTATTTTCCCCTTTTCCTGTGTAGTTTGCTCCCTTCATTTAACTCCAATAGTGACAGCAGACACCCGGGATGATGAAAGCAGCAGCAACTTCAGAGTCCGACTCACTAATTAGTAAATAATCAATTAAATAACCAGAACACCTGGAAAAGCAGAATTGAAATTAGTTTGAAAATACTGTTAACGACTTAAAAAAAAATACATATCCATCCATCCATCCATCCATTATCCAACCCGCTATATCCTAACTACAGGGTCACGGGGGTCTGCTGGAGCCAATCCCAGCCAACACAGGGCACAAGGCAGGAAACAAAAACCGGGCAGGGCGCCAACCCACCGCAGGGCACACACACACACACACACACTAGGGACAATTTAGGACCACCAATGCACCTAACCTGCATGTCTTTGGACTGTGGGAGGAAACCCACGCAGACACGGGGAGAACATGCAAATACACCTGCTTATTACATTTGAATAAAAATCTACCAGACGTAAGTTTGTAGTATTAGGGTGTTGGATTCCTTTTCAGTTAGCCAATAAAAGGTGTCATTTTACTTGACTTGTCACTACAAACTTACGTTTCTCATTTCTACATTAACTTCAAAACACAGAAACTGGGAAATAACGACTCACTGCATTAGGCTAAGAGTCCACTGAAAAGCGGAAGTTGGTTGGGACAAAAGCCTGCAGCCACAGGGGTCCCCAGGGTGAGTTTGGGACCCGCTGGTTTGGAGTGATGGGCAAAACGAATCACACAAAACTTGGGAGTTTCACTTCCCAAAATAAACTGTGCTTTTCCACAAGCCAAATTTTGTTCCATCAGCAGATGCATTTTCATCTCCTCTGTAACCTTATCTTCGTGTACAAAGTTGTGGCCCAATTTATTCTCGTGCACAATGGGAACCGTGGAGGGCACAGTTTGAGGAGCCCCTGCCTTAGGGACACTTCTGCACTGCTGAAAGCCATTGGCCTGAGTGTGCGGCCTTCTGGATTGGCTTATGGGGTGCAGGTGGTGCTATCTCTGACCCAATGAATGGCACGAGGCATGACTGGCAGTGTCGCTGTACAGACAGGTGGTGCCCAGGCCAGGCCAGAGCAGGTGGAGCCACACGGAGGACGACCAAGGAAAATGACCCTTAGGCAGCTATTTCTTGATCTCCATCTTAGCGAGTTGGTGGCAGTTGGCCGCGTGCCCTTAATAAGACGGTCACATCATGTGCCATGGCCGGCGACATTTAGGCCGTGACTCGAGTCGTCGTACCTGTTAAGCCTTTGTACAGCGCCAGCTCCGCCAGGCAGCATGTTATTGGCTGTCCCAGCAGGACTGTGCTGGAAGGTTGGCATCTGGCCAGCGATTTTCTGTCCTGTAAATTGTCATAGCAGCCGTGCCAAAGTCATGTAATGTGACATCAGCTTAACAGACGAGGATTCCTCCGTGCTGATGAGGGGTGTCAGACGTTGATGAAAGCCCTGGCCCACTGATGACCAAGCTGCACAGCTTCATCATTCCTGCTGGTCATTTACTGGCGTTGTGAACGGACATGAGGAGAGTCCACACTCCGGTAAAGAGCACAGCAGACATTGAACGGTCTCAGTAGTTAGGGGGTTACAGGTAAGTGGGTGTCTGCAATTGTCAATCAAATATACCAAGATGGGGGCTACTTGGTGTGCCCACCCACCAAAATTAAAGAGGATAGTTCAATTAAACACAGGACTTTGTTGACAAAGACACACAAGGAAGGGATGATTAGAGGGAGGACACAAAGATGGCGAGCACTTCTGCTGAAAATAAACCTTAGCTGCCCCACTGGGTCTGGAGGGGCTGAGATAGAGCGAGTCCAGTCAGTCCCCCATTAGTCACCATCTACCTTTGGCCAAATAGGCTAAGATGGTCATTTTACACACTGTGAGGGGGGATAGACTCATGTTTATGTCCCGGGACCCCAGTGGGATGTCTTGTGGAGAGACCTCTGCCTGAATGGGGGAGCCCAGTTACAAAGGGTCAGGCCCTGTCTGCCATGAGGGGTGTGGCTTGACCACCGGCCCCCTAAACGCTTCCTCATCTCCATTGCTCTAAGCTTAAGGGGCCACTGGCACCAATCAGCCATTGAACCTCAGACAGGTTACATTTGGGGTCCGCAGTGCTCTCCTAAAGTCGTGACTATCCCTACATCCCTGAGCCAAAATTTCTAATTAAATTAATGGGCTCTTTCATGGAAATTTAGAAAGAGTTCCTCCTGTGCCAAGTGGACACCTCCTGCTGACCACTATCAGTTTGCCATGACTTCGTTGTCAATAGTGGGCCTTCTGGTGGGCATTTACCCCCACTTTCTGGGACCCTCCAGTTTCCAGAGTGGGTTCCATTTTTTTTCTTTTTGTTGCCCCCCTGGTGTGTGTCCACCCCCTTGTGCATCACAGTATGTTCAGTTTAACTCGGCTGAATTCTTAATTATATGGCGCCCTTCAGACTCTGATCTTACACAGAAATTAGGAATGGTAAACAGCTAGAGAAGAAATCCAAACACACCTGTAAGTGGGCTGCACTTCTTCTGTCAAGTTTTTACTTCTTAAGTTCCCAAAGGTAGAAATTAAAGAAAACCAAATGGAGAAGGTGGAAAGACGTGGCCAGTGGTCAGTTACAGACCATTAATAAAGGTCATCCTGACTCACATGAGAACTTGACAGGAGGACATGGACCATCACGTGAGGAGGCCAGGAGCCCTGAAGGTCCACAGCGGAGTCAGGAGTGGGCGAGGAAGGGCCCTTGGAGCTGTGCTGCGATGGCCATTGCCACATTTGATCACATTCTCCATTAAGAAGAGTAAGCAGCTGGCCAGGGGACTAGAGAGGTCGCCATTAAACTGCAGAAAGACAGGGAGGCTAAATGTCCCTCCAACTTCAAAAGCACCACAAGCTGACATGACGGAGGGGTGCAGCCTGTTTGGGCAGGAGACGGGCCTGGGCAGGACAAGCGCCCACCTCGGGGCCTACACACAGCCACACTTCAAAGAAGGGAATCTGACGCTTGGATGGCAGGAACAGCGTAAAGAGGCGGAGCACGGTGATGATGCAATATGACATGTGATCTCCACATCACATGACCAACAAAATAAGGACAGTGACCACCTGGGTATGAATGCAAATGGAGTTAAACCAGAGCTAACAAACAAAGACACAAAACCAACTCAAAACGCAAACTTTATAGCGCCTTACGGTGACTGCTCTCCTGTCTTTAGCCACATCAGAAGGTTTTCATCTTACATTTTGTAATTCCTGTATGTGCTTGATGTTGCCTGTAATAATGTTTCTATATTTCTAGAGCATCGGAAAATGCCTTTCCCTATCTATCTAGCAATCGTTATATAGTGCCACTCACTGTCTATTTATCTGTTGCTATATGGTGCCTTTCACTATATATCTATTGTTATTGAGGTCCTTTTCCTACCTATCTGTCACTATATAGTGCCTTTTGCTGTCTAACTATTGCTATATAGTGCCTTTCACTATCTAGCTATCATTATATGGTGCCTTTCACTATATATCTATTGTTATTGAGGTCCTTTCCCTATCTAGCTATCAATCATTATATAGTGCCATTCCCTGTCTATTTATCTGTTGTCATATAGTGCCTTTCAGTATCTAAGCCATATGTCACTGCAGGCAACAATACACAAGACGAAGCGTATGAGTGGCCTGCCAGGAGATGACCTTGAGACAGGGAATTAAAGCCTACATCCTGCCAAGATGGAGTAGAACTTGAAGAGAAGAGAAGACATCGCCATTCATTACAGCGAGGAGATAACGCGCTGTGTTCATTCAGGCAGTGAGTCAGCCACCTCTGAGTAGGAAGGCCCAGCAGGGCTTTGTCATTTTGTAAATCACTCAGCTGAGTAGGAACGGCAACAAAGCAGTCCTGAGTCCAGAGGGAGACGTCCCGGGCTTCTAGTGACGTCACCCTGCTGCTGAGCTGCTGCTTGTATTTTTTTACTATTCTGAACACAAAAGCACGTTTGTAACTTTGTGCCGCCGTCTTAAAGCTGGACTCATGTGAACTGCTCTGCCATATTCTTATTGTCCAGGTAGACGCAGTTGGAGCTCACAGACTTCCCAAATGTCTCTCTAAAAATGCGGAGGCCAAAACAGTGCCCACCGCTGTTGATGTGGCCCATGAAGTGTGACAAAACTCACTGCACAAACCGAGACATGAATGTGACCAACAAATCCATTTATACATAAAAAAACAAATCTCTGGTTAAAGAACCGAGAGGTGGAGTTTGGAGTCACTGTACCAGAAATCGGAAATGTCAGACGAGCAGGTCACAACAATTGAGCAAATGTTCATGAAAAGAACAAACCAAAACTCCAAGGGAATGTTATGTCATTAGCACAGGCTGAATCTTCCCTTCATCTGTTTTAATTTCTAGACGAGGGGCGGCCATAGAAAGTCCTCCTTAAAAAAGCCGCCATCCACCCTGCCGCACATTCACTGTAGCGCACCAGCAGCAACACGACATGGAGGCAGCATCAAAAAATGGCACAATACCACATGGACAGGACCACCAAAGATGTGATGAAAAGAACATGAATATTAAATATACTGTAATTTCATTTTATAATGAATGAAAGAAGGAATTAATTTAAAGAAAGCAAAACGAGATAAAAGTTTCCCCAACACCACAAATGGTCTTAAACAGCTGAAGCGCAAACCCCTGAAGAACGAGTGCTCTGCACACAATAAAAAGGGCAGAGAAGGGGCACCAGTGCCAGACTGGGAATCTGAATCCCGTAGCGGAGAAGCACTTTGAGGATATCTTTCCATCTGTGATTGCAATCAGATAACTTCAGCTCCGGACTCAGAAATGTAACAGAAACGTCGCATCCATGAGCTACGTGAGGCCAAACGTCGTCTGCTCCAATTGACCGAGGAACGCCGGGCATCGCGCTGTGTGCCGTCAATGGTGGGAAGGGGGTGGCTTCCTGCTATCATCTCGAATTGACAGGGATCAGTCCCACTCACCTAACGGCGCAGACAGCGTTTCAAAAACCCATGCAATATGATATGATATACTTTATTAATTCCTGAGGGGAAATTGTCTTTTCATGTGACCTTTGGTGGTCAGCCATTGTACAGCACCGCCTTAAAGGCCCAACAGTGTAGGATCCCTTCTGGCAACTTGCAACCTTCCAGATACCAGCGTAGATCCTTAGCCTCAGAGCAACCACTTCAAGCAGTTATTTAAAAAAAAAGGATTTATTTTCAAATAAGAAAAATAAAAATGCTGGGGATGTCTCAGCAAGGCGGCACGGTGGTGCGGTGGCGGCGCTGTTGCCTCACAGTAAGGAGACTTGGGTTCTTTTCCCAGGTTCTCCCCGTGTCTGCGTGGGTTTCCTCCCACAGTCCAGAGACATGCAGGTTAGGTGCATTGGCGATCCTAAACTGTCCCTACTGTGTGCCCTGCGGTGGGCTGGCGCCCTGCCCAGGGATTTGTTCCTGCTTTGTGCCCTGTGTTGGCTGGGATTGGCTCCAGCAGACCCCCTTGACTCCGTGTTAGGATTCAGCGGGTTGGATAATGGATGGATGTCTCAGCAGAGCTGTTGTTCTACTGGACCAGGGGGGTCAATTGCTTTCTTCAATTGCTGTCTCCATTTAGAGCAAATGGAACGATTGTATCTCAGTAGCCCAGGAAATGCCTGAGGAGCAGTGGGGGGCTGCAGTTGGACAAGCGGACGTCTAATTTGTGGCTCAGTCTGGGAGACTCTGATGGAATCGGAATGAGTGATAACAGGAATGGACGGCAGCACAGCAGCCCTCTTGATGCCTCGCTCGAGTGTCTTCTTCACATTCTCTTAATATCTGCCTGGTTCTCCTCAAGGCTCCCCGTTTCCCTCCTAAATTCCAAAAGCTGACTGTGTGCCTCACCATGCCCTGCGTCTCTCCTGCCTGGTGTATCTAACATGGGAGAATCCACTTCAGAAAGTGGAGGGCTGGATTAACATGGATGATGGGTTTTTTTATTTGATGGTATGAATTTCAGAGTGGCATGATGGCATAGTGGCACTCTCAGCTTCAACTCCCCCCACGCCAGTTGTGAGGATTTTGCATTTCTCTGGGTGCTCTGGTGCCTTGACACTCCAAGTGGGTTCTCCAAACAGCTGGGGTGGTCCTGCCTTGTGCTTGACGTTTGGCCCCCTGCATTGGCAAATCAGCTTCAGAAGCCAGTTGGAGGGGTGGATTACAAAAAAAGATTAAAGAAGACATGAGAGCCCACGTCTGACATTAGGACTGTAAATCACTCCAGCTGGTGGAGCAACGGGCTGAACAGCAGGAGCATCCATGACTATGGGATGGCGACAGGCTTTACCGTGCAGAGCTGAGCTGAGATCAGAAATGACGGACCCTGAGGCAGCAGGGCAGTTTAAGAAGCGGCAAGCACAGGAGATGAAGCCCCCGCTCAGAAGCCGCCTCCGATCTCCACAGATAACAAAAAATCATTTCCTGTTAGTCTGTGAAGAAGCGCCAGTGTGGCCGGAGACACAGGAAATAGCGGAGGGGAGAGGAATATTTGGCAGCGAGGGGCCTGCGTGGGGGTCTGTGTGTGTGCGTCCATCTGACTGCCTATCGGTCATTCCATCTGTGTGACTTCTTCCTGTAGCACCCCAGAAATTTCTGTACTTTAGAAAAGGCAGGATTGAAAACAATCTGCTTCAGTCACGTTGTAACAATTCGTCTCGAGCGCTGACATGAGATGATTGCTACCACGAATCTGTCTCAGGTGACGGCAGATGATAAAAGGATAGGCCAATATCACACCCCAATACATTTCCCCTATACCCTTTATTCTACATAAAACAGTCCCTTAATACCAATGCATTTATAGCACACAAAAACTATAGTCAATATCTATCATCACATTACATAAAATAAACAACAAAAAAATACAATCCCTTACACATGCACCCCCCCCCCCCAAACCTAAATAACCCTTATATTGCAGCGCCACACATATATACATATATATACACAATAACAATATTCATTCCCCCGTTCCCCTTCCAGAGATGATAAATAGATCCACAGTTGTCCACTGTTCTGCCCCGCAACTGCCGGCAGGCCAAACGAGGAGTCCTGAAAATTGCGAACTACAAGCACAATCACCTCTTCGTCATAAAAGACATAGAGTCAGTCTTGCGCCATGATACAATATAGTAAGTCCTTTGAAATAGCTCACCCGAGTCCGTAGGAATTAGCGGAACGTTCGATTCCCCGATCAAAAGAAGACCTTCCACCTTCTGAGAGGACTGTAGGAGCTCCTAGACTTCTTACATGGCCCATGCAGTAGCTGATCTGTTTTTACTTATCCGATGCTCTTTTTTGTCTTTTTCCTCCTCTTCCCCTTCTCTCTTTAAAACGGCGCACTTTATGCAAATCACTCCCCGAAAAATACAGTAAAACCGGAAGTTCCACCTCTGGGGCACCGCTGTCAATCTCTGGCTGTAAGAATGTTCCCCACAACACCCGACCGACAGCAGAAAACATATTATCTTTATGTAGCAGCGCTACAACGATAGCAACATTTGATATAGCGTCTTTCAAAGTGGGCATCATTATGCAGCTGTTTATAGTTTAAATAGTATTACTAGGGTACAAGATAAAACAGTACCGCACAGTCAGCATGATTTCATATAGCGCCCTGCACATTTGGTTCAGAACTGCAGAGCAGCACAGACATTATCAGTTAAGGCAGAAGCAGAACACACAGAACTACACCCATGTAGACGTGGACAGTAAGGGCAGATGGGCTGGGACTAAGCAGAGACACACAAGGGGCTCCACTCCAGCCTGATGGTGAAGGAAATGGCTGACAAGGAGACACACTAGAGGAGACCTCACATATTGCATCAGCTGGTTTGCTTTCATTATTTGTCTACAGTGATGCCCACCTTGTGCCCAGCACTGCTGGGATATGCTCCAGGGTTCAGTCTGATCATCTCATAGAAGGACAGATGAATGGAGGCACTTGGCTTCATAGACATGGCTGAAGGGTCGTACAGTCTGGTATTTGTTTTGCAAAGAAAGTGATTAATAATAATCCAACATTTATTTGTTCTTTATAGATGTGTCCATTTTAGCCACCAGTGTATTACACCAGCAGTCGCCTTCACGGTTGTCCTGGTCCAGTTTCAATTCCCATCAGCAGCTGCCTGTTGAGTGCGCTGCTCCCCTCATCTTCTTATGTTCTCTCCTTTTCATTTTCATCTCCTTCTGGAACTCCTGTTGCTTTCCACATGACATCCACACGCTGCTCAGTTCAAATGGCGACTGACAATGAAGCTGAAGGAGCCTCCTGCCCTGTGCCTGTTCTTACCATGATGAGCACTACCCCCGGTGGCCATGCTCAGCACGCAGATCCCTTTTTATCCAAAGTGACATTCAAGGCTCAGGATCACTCGGTACAGCTCTTCTGGTGTGTGCTTTGTCCACCTGCACAAACTCTAAGGTTCAGCCCCACTACCCCAACTTGCCAATTGTGCACAGCCCACCCTCACCCAATATTTGTCATTGAGTACCCCAACTTCCTTCAACAAGTTCTGTTTGACTTGTCCTCATGTGCCTCTCTATTGGCTGTGACCACCACAGGCCCAGGAAGCACACCTAAGCTAATTTAGTCAAACCGAGAACATCGACCAAAGTGAGGACAGGGGGATTCAATCAGAAGAAATGACAGGCAGCCTGATGAGGCAAATGTGAATGCAACATTCCTATTAGAGGTCAGGAGAGGGGCCTGGGTTTCAATATGAAGAATCACGCGAGATCTGATGGACCCTCGAGCCTTGGCTCTGGTGCACCTCATGTCTCTAACGCAGGACAGGCAGTGGGGCTCTGAAAAAACAAATCTCAGCAGAAATGGGCACCTGGGTGGGTTCTGGAAGACAATCAGCTGTAAGGAACCCCTGCCATGAACAGCGAGCAGGGATATATCTTCATGCCAGTGGCCTGATCCCGATAATCACGGAGGATCAGTGCTACCACCTTATCATCAATGCTAAAAGGTTAGTAGGTAGAAACAGTCAAGGATGCTGGCGAAGTGTTGCATGTTGACTAGCACATGGGCCGTGCCTGTATGAGCCTATGAAGTTTGCAAGTTCTCCCTGATTCTGTTTCTCCTTTACTAAAATTTACTTTTGTGAGGATGTTCACTCTGATCAACCAACCAGGTCTGTTCCTGCCAACCCCCAACCATCCCAAAGTGTACAGAAGATGGATGAGCTTTATCAGTGACCGCTTTATGTCACCAAATTGGCCCATCATACCAAAACGCATGATTTTTTAAATTGTATTTTAAAAGCAGTTGTTAAGAGTCACAAGAGGTTTGTTGAACGACCCTTGAACCACCGTGGTCTCACTGCCGTAAGTCACGCATGCACCGCTCTCAGGTACGAGACACCACTGCTGCTCCCACATAGTTTTAACATTTTTAAGTGTGGACTTAATCTGAGGTCTGCCGGAAGCAAATGTGTAGTAACACATTCCACGTGTAGATAGTCACATAGCTTAGAAAACTTGCTTTTGAACGTTATGATCGGCCAATTCCTTTTGCACCTTTATTAAACTTTTTAAATGAAAGCCACTATAAATTTTCCCTAAATATCGGACTTCAGAATGACCCTGCAATACTTACAAACCGATGAGCCGAGGGGGCACCTATTCGGATCGTCCCCTGCTCTGAAGTGGCTGCTGTCCGCTCGCTCGGAGATGAGCGATACAATAGGCAAGGTTGGCATTTACTTCTACTGACTCCACCCCTTAAAAATGAAACCATGAAGAAATAGAGGCAAATTCAGGAAGGAAGTCATAAATCACGTCTTCAATGATACCTTGGTAGGCCTGGAAGGCAGCGTCTTAAATGCGTTTTATTTCCTTGGATGGGAGGAATACAAAAAAAAATACAAACACCCTTTAATACCTGCGCATTGGTATGCCTTGCTACCCACTGGGCACTGCTTCAAAGTGCCGCCTCATGCGTCTTTGTAACGGGGTTTTATATAATTCATTTAATTTACTCCCAAATGTCTCATTTTTTAAATATATTAAATTTAGTTTGTGATAAAATTATTAAAAATGATTTTATCCTATATTCTTTTATTTACGGTTGACCTTTGCCCGTTGTTTCACTGCTTGAGCTCTTTGTGCACCCTCTCCTCAGTGGCGGCAAGTTTGGCAGAGTGGCAGTATGTAAAGCGCTAGCCCCCATTTATTTTTACTGTTGTTTGAATGTAATGAATAAGATGATATTTCTTGTATTTTCTTCATGATATTTATTTAGCAGTTTAATTGTAATTCGCCTCCCCTTTTTCTTTCCAATCTTGTGTGTTTACAGGCCGTGATAAATGTCAGGTTGTCCGATTACGTGTTTTTGTATCACATTCAGATGGGCTTTTGTATGTACTGTAAATACGTATTATACTTGATCTAAAGGTGTGTTTTTTGTTGGTTGCTTTTGTAAAATGTAATTTTAATATGTTGCTCTGTCATGGCAAGCTTGGCTGAGAAGAGAAGAGATTAATGATGGCAGGCTGGTTTTTCAATTACATTGTAAGGTTTCTAAACTCCACCCCAATGGAACAACACGCCAAAGAGCGTCCCAATGTGCGATCGCTGCATCAATGTAAGATAGTCTATTAGTTGCTGGGGCATCCGCGGGCTCTCAGTGCAGGAGCAGCTCGCTGCGAAAACAAATCCAAAAAGATTGCGGTTGCACTATGAGCACCTGCCGTCGATGGGTGACGCAAGGAACATTGTAAAGGCAGGGAACAGGATTACTCGGCCACTAGCTTGGCCCCGACCCTGCCCGACTGCTGTGTCTCTGTATAGGAGAGCGGTAGATCCCGTTACAGTAATTAACCGTGCTGTTCCTGTTTCACGCTGAATAAAGTTGGTTTTCCTAAAGTACTGAGACTCAGTCTCGTGTTTTGGGGTGCAAGACAGAGACTCACACGTCACAGGGATTAATGATGGCAGGCTGATTGTATAATTATATATATATTGTTTGGATCATCTTATTCCAACCTCTGTGCATAAAATACAAACAGAAATGTGACAGGACATCAGTGTGGTCCTTATAATTTCTCCACAACACAGAGTGGCAGACTGAGGACCAGCTACACATGGACATTTAACAACCACTTATGTCATCAGCACTGTGTCTGTCTGCGGAGAGTCGACCTTGTTGAGAAGTTTAGTTAACTCGGCAGTGACATTCAAGTCTCTGGGGACTCTTCTTATGAAGTCAGCAGATGGATTGGGAGAGCATGGGGGGGATCATGAGGTTGCTGGAAAAGGGTGTGTGGCTCTCCAGATATCTATGCAAAAGAACGAAGCTCCAAGTCTTTAGAGTCCTGGTGCTTCCTGTCTTGCTACGTGGTTGTGAGACGTGGATGCTATCCAGTGACCTGAGATGAAGACTGGACTCCTTTGGTACAGAGTCTCTTCTGAGAATCCTAGGGTACCGCTGGTTTGACTTTGTGTCGAATGAGTGGTTGCTCACGGAGTCCCGAATGAGGCACATTACCTGCATTGTGAGGGAGCATCAGTGACGGCACTACGGCCATGTGGCATGATTCCCTGAGGGCGATCCGGGTCACAGGATCCTCATTATTGATGACCCAAGTGGCTGGACCAGGCCACACAAGACCTGGCTGCGGCAGATAGCATTTCCGAAAAGTGGGACTGGACTGCGTGTCTGTCTGGGGGGTTGCCAACCAGGATCCTGAGCTATCTAATCATGTGGTGGGTGCAGCAACAAGTGCATGCTCCCCAACCTGACCTGATCTGAACCCGAGTGCCTGAATTGGAAATACATAAGTGCTGATACTCTGTTAATAATAATAATAATTCATTACATTTATATAGCGCTTTTCTCAGTACTCAAAGCGGTATCCACACAGGGAGGAACCGGGAAGCGAACCCACAATCTTCCACAGTCTCCTTACTGCAAAGCAGCAGCACTACCACTGCGCCACCTGTGAGGATTGTTGTATTCGGCAACAGAACAGACATGAATCTGACACTGTGATTCAAGCAGTTAACCTTCTTTATTCAACTAGAAAAGTACCCTCTTCTTCTGGGTAGCATCCTCCACTTCCATACATTACCCATCATGCCATGCTCTTGTAATGGGCTAGAATTCATTCAGTGTGTTAAAGAAAAGGCAAAATTCCTGTAACATTCTGCTACAGGTTATTGTTGATGGCTATCTACAGGGCACAAATATTTACCTGCTTTGAATAATCACACTGCTTTGATTAGTATCTCCTCCACACACAATATGGTGATACAGAACTGCCTGCTGCCTTTGAAAATGAACGAGTTCTGGGGACATTGGTTTCTAATCAGGTACTTCTTGATAAATGACAATACTATTGTTGAACCAAAGTAAATGTGTTCACACTATTGTTCTGCAGAGGAAATTGGCTTGCACCACTGTTTAACTGATCATCATGTTGATCTATGCAGACACTGAAGCATTTATTTATATATTCCTGGGTAAAGGGAATAAAGTAGAACAGAGAAGTATGGTCTGAGACTCGTGACTGCTGCCTGCTTCTTTTATGCTTTTCCACCGTATTGCTGTGGCTACACCCTGTAGCTACAGTGGCTTGTACCTGGCCCAGTTCCCCTAGGACTGTATTTATATCTTAGCACAGATTCTACACCCGTATTTACTAACATTGGATCAAAGCCTGGGTTGTGGGCTGTGTTCTTATGGCCTTTGTTGTGTGTGTGTTTTGGGAGTTCCCCCGTTCCCCCTTGTGGTTTCAAGCTTATAGATTTACTAATTGTCTGAATTATGACATACTGTCATACAGTCAGTTGTTTAAAATAAAATACATAAGCTGGTCAGCCTGAAATGCCAGTTTTTATCGTTTGCATTTGCATGCATTTAGAGTGAAGTGATAAACACTTAATATTTTTTTTTCTTTATTTCCACAAAAAAAAAAAAGATCTTTTAAATGCCCTTTTTGCAGTCCACATAACAAATTAAATTTGACCTCACATTTCTCTGAATTGTCCGACTGGAAACCCATGAGAATGTACTGAAATGGGAAGGGGAAATTCCACGTCAGAGCTCCGAATAGCAAAGGTCTTCCTTCAAGTTTCGAGTGTCCAGATTTATCAATATTGGATAGTAGAGCGGGGTGGAGGATTGTCCTCCTTGGAGCTCTGAGCATCCAAACAGAAAATGATGTAATTTTTCATTTGAGATGTCATCTAAAAAGTGTTCACATTGGCTAAAACACATGAACTGGGAATTCACTGATTTCCATAGACTGGTACCAGTTCATGGACCATCAGCTGGGAAATACAGGGTTAAAGGACCAATCAATGTAATTTCCTTGGATTTCCGTTTTTTCCTGGAACCACGTAACGTAAGAAGAATAAATGAGCAATTTTGCTGTGGGTGTTGTGTGGAACACCAGCAAGACCAGGAATAAGCAAAGTTAATCAGTGATGACAGCCAGAGTTGTGACACACCAGGGGGGTTGATCATGTCCAGATGTCCTCCATTCACCATCAGCAGCTGTCTTTCACACTCAAAGAAAATGGTCTGGGCTGCTTGGCATGCTTTCATATCTTCCCCTACTCAATTATGATCAGCCGGATTTTAATTCATCAGCTTGTTACCTGGACGTTGATCTGTCCAGTTGGGGGACTGCCGCTCCTCTGTTTTCTCTTGTCCTCAAATACCACCAGATCCTAATTTGCTCTCCCTTTGATCCCCTGTTGATTCCTCCAGTCAGATTTTGATATTTTGTCCAGCAAGCAGTCCTCCTCCTTCCTGGATTTCTGAGTTCCACATATGCATTCACACAGCAAGAAAGTTGACCATCCCTCCAGCCCACAGCCCCTTGACTTTCCGAGCCGATTAAACTGTAAAGATGGCAGTTTTGGAGCTTTCACGTGTTTCGAGTATATAGATGTTGTTACACAGGGAATCTCCAAGGTTCTTTTATTGGAAATAATATACTACATCCCCTCAAAGTTAATTCAATTGAATTTCAGCATGCCCTTTAAAGCAAGTTAAATTCTTTCACTGGATTAGATTGTCCCAAACTACGTAGAATAATGTCTCAGCTGAAACTCTCCACCTGTATGCTTGACTGAGTACCAACAGGCTTTTTCAAAGAAGTCTCTGATGTCCTTATTGATAGCGTACTTGACATTGTGAACTCATCATTAGATACAGGGGTCTCCCTGACGGTCTAATGACTGCAGTTGTTAAAGCCCTGCTGAAGAAAAATAATTTTGACTCATCTGTCTTTGACACTTTTAGACTAACTTCTAACCTGCCTTTCTTCAGTACAATTCTAGAAAAGGCAGTAATTAAGCATCTCAATGATTATGTGAATAGAAACAGCACTGGTTAAAGTAGTAAATGATTTGTGAGGTAATGCAGACAGAGGACAAAAATCTGTTCTTATTCTCTTAGACCTGAGTGCAGCATTTGACACCATAGACCACTGTATTCTTATAAATCGGCTTAGACAGTGGGTGGGCTTCTCTGGCAGCATCTTAGTTTCAATCTTATTTAGCAGGTACAAAATCCTTTGTTAGTTGGGGTGATTGTACTACAGAGATCCATGATATTGTATATGGTGTACCACAAGGATCTATTCTGGGTCTGCTGCTCTTTTCAATCTACATTCTTCTATTACTGTAGGTCAGATTATCTCAAAGTACAATGTGAACTACCAAAACGACACAGATGACACACAGCTTTATTTATCTATGGTGTCTGATGACCATAATACTCTTGGCTGTCTGATCCAATACCTTTTGAATGGATGAGTAGTAACTTTCTCAAATTAAATAAAGAAAAAAATAGAAATCTTAATGATTGGCAAACATGGATACAGCAAGGGCATTACAAGTAAACCTCATCCCTTAAAAGATCAAGGCGGAAGTAAAGAATTTAGGGGTACTCACCGACTCTGGCCTATACTTTATATCGTAGATTAACCAGATTGTGAGGACCGCATTTTTTCACTTAATGAATGTGACAAAAGTTAGAGCTCTTTAATGGAAACTTTTGCGCTTTTGTTTGGAGTCAGCTAGATTACTGTAACACACTCCTAACAGGACTACCTATTAAAGATATCAATCGGCTACAATTAGTGCAGAATACAGAAGCCTGAATTTTAACCAGAAAAAGAAAATCTTAGCACATCTCACTGGCTACGTGTGTCATTTAAAATTCACTTTAAAATATTACAAATTGTGTATAAAACCTAAAATCTGGAATACTTTATCAATAGAAATTTGCCCAGTGAACACTGTGGAACATTTTAAAACCCACTGCTAAAACCCATTATTTTAATTTCTCTTTCTCGTAGCTACATTTTAGTTGTACTCCTTATAGACTATATGGGCACAGACTTACATTCTTCAGGAATCTGCAAGCTTTACTAATGTCCACTCTTCTCTGCCGTCTCTTTAGGTTCTTCTGTGGTGGCGTTTTGTTTGACCGCTACCTGATTAAGACACTGGGCTGTGAAGCTGGAATGGAGGCAGGTGCCCCAGCTGTCCAACTTCAGCAAATCCTCTCATATGAAGCCTAGAAACAAAGAGGAATGACTTAAAAACATTTATGTTAGGTAGAATGTCCAGTAGGGGCTGGGTGGTCTTTTGGCCTTGGAACTCCTGCCGATTTTTTTTTGTTCATTTCTGTCCTCCTGGCCATCTGACCTTATCACTGGACTCATTCTTATAGACTTGCATCATGACACTGTATGTAAGGACACTACTCTTCTACTTGATATTTATGTTAAGATTGTTTTATTTGTTTTTTTCTTTGTTACTTATTCATTAATAATCTATCTTATTTGTTTTTCTTTTGTTGAAACTTTGACATCTTATTAAGCACTTTGAGCTACACTGTTTATATGAGAATGTGATATATAAAGAAATGTTGTTATTGTAGATGTCACACATTAACAAGCACTGCAAAACAAAGGGTTCTTCTGCTTAAAGAAATGATTTCTGCAAAGCTGTAAAATAGGACTTTTTTTTTTAAACCCAAGAAAAATTAATATATCCGCTGTAACTATTTCTGATGAATGCTTGTCTGGTACAGGGTGAAATCCATGTCCTGCTTCCTAAACCATTAGATAAATTTGTTTCTTTTCAGTCATAGAAATGTGAAATTCCCCTTGGGATTAATAAAGTATCTATCTATCTATCTAGAAGATTTTCCCCGGGGTCTGTTACAAAAGCTTCATTCGACTTTCACCTAATCAGAAACTCACATTTCCTTCAGTGTACGGATGTAATTCAGGGCCTTGAATGAGTCTTTATGGGCCATATCAGACATAACTGCACCTGCTAAATCTATTATTAGAAGGCATTCTAGATAGTCTCTTGCTTCACAAAAAAAGCATCAATTTAATCAAGTCAGAAACACATAAAGCTCTAACATTCTGGGGTTCTACTAACTTGGAAATTCACAAGCATTTTAAGAGAGATTATGGGCAGAGTGGTGGCTCTGAGGCTAGGGATCTGCACTGGCAATTGGAAGGCTGCCGGTTCAAATCCCGTAAACACCCTTAACCTGCAATTGGGTATGACATTAATCTGCATCCAGCCCTGCATGTAGGCCCTCCAACCTGCAGGGAAAAACCTGGTGGTTGGTGGCAGAATTGGCACTCCAGCCACCATAAAAAAACCTCACACTGTTCCATTGCATCTGAGGTGTCACTCATTGCAGCTGCACTTGGGTCCTAATCTGGGATCCTGAGTTGGTTTGTCATGTGGTGGGTTCAGCAATGCGCTGTATCAGTGTCTGCTCCTAACCTCTCTCTCTCTCTCTCAGGAGAGATAAAATAAAAGTGTGCAGGAAGAGTTTATAACTTGCTGAAACTAATTACAGTTCTGGACTTACAGCATTTCAGCAAATAAATCAAATTCTTGCTTTTTAAACTTCACAATAAACAATCTTCTTTCTCCTCTAAAATCTTATACATTCCCCGCTTATTAAAATTTAAAATTAACACTTTATAACTTGTAGCTACTGGATCAAAATGATCATCTAATGATGATACTTGGCCAATCACTTCCATCTTTCTCTCATTTAAACATTGTTCAGTCTAAAACTGTCTAGTTAAGGTCTTTGTTTCTGAAGTCTAACTTGATGTCTCTTAATCCTTTACATTTTTTATTCGGTCAATATGTCACTTACATCTGGGGTTGTACCTAATAGTTTCAAAACTGCAGTTATTTTGCCATTACTTAAAAAAAACAATTCTGGATATTTCTGATTTTGCTTGTTATTGTCCTGCCTCTCATTTTCGTTACCTTTCTAATATTTTGGAAAAATGTGTTGCAAACTCATTACTGCATTTCTTGTCTATCAGAAATCTTTTTGAGCATCTTCAGTTTGGAGTTTGAAAGGCAAGACTGTTTTAGTGCAGGCCAGGCAGGGCCTGAAGAATCTGCTGTTGAACCATGACTCCAGGGGCCTCATGCATAACGCTGTGCGTAGAATTCACACTATAACATGGTGTACGGACAAAAACTGAAATGTTCGTACACACAAAAAATCCAGATGCATAAATCTGTGTGTTAGCCAACTTCCACGTTCTTCTGCTCCATAAATCCCGGTCAGCATGAAAAGTAACGCACATGCACGCGCCTGCTGCCACTCCCCAAACTCCTCCCAGAATTACGCCTCTTTGAATATGCAAATCAATATAAATAGCCCTTAAGCTCAGCGTTCTGTGAAAAGGCAATGGCAAAAGCACGGGGGGAATAGAAGAATTTCAGCGAATACCAAGTGGAGGCAAAGAAAAACGTACTATATGTTGGTTTGAACAGTGGTATAAACAATAAAAGGAAGTTGATCGAGTGACAGAGTGATGGAGAAACTTGAAAGCTCAAGTTCACAAAGTCGCACAGTGCCTGAAATAAAAAAAGAAGTTGTCAGATATCAAAGTCGCTGTAAAAAGGCGGGTCATAGCCCACCATCTGAGTGTCATATGAAAGCTTACACTGGTCAACAAGCATTTTGCTACTGGGAGTCTGTCTCTTTTAATTTAACAGGTTTCACTTGTTGACTCCAAATCTGAAAACCGTTTTTGTCCAGCTTGTCCCGTTTTTTAGCTGATGTTCCAGGTCTTGGACACTAGGGTGACTGGACAGTAAAGGCGGATAACCATTTTGATAAATATCAGTAATTCCACTAGGGATGCCATTGAGATAAATGATTTTGCCACACATTACTAACAACTTTGAGTTGTTTACCTTTAATTTTTTTTTAATTATTAATTTTTAATTAACAGAAAAAAAATTTGTTGCAGATTACCAAGTCTTATATGACTCTAAAGCATAATGACACAACGCAGACACGACACTGCAGTAGGTAGTGGTTTTACTGTTAAACATAACACTGCATTTCAGGACATTTCGTTCGTTAGATTCACCATTACTTTGAAAATTCTGTCAAGGCGATGGACAGAAACGGCGATGCTTTTCAGCATTTAAGAAATAAGTTTGGTCTTGAGAAAAGTGAAGATAAAATTAAAGAAGGTGTTTTTGTTGTTCCTGAAATCCATGAACTGATGCTTGAAGATTCAAAAGGAAACTGAAGCCCACTGAATCAGCAGCATGGGAAGCATTCGTGCAGGTTGTCCAGATTTTTCTTGCCAGTCACAGAACAGAGAATTATGCTGAGCTTGTGGAGAACCTGCTGAAAGCGTATCAGCTTATGGCAGCCAGAATGTTCCTGAAGATGTATTACATTCTCATCTCGACTATTTTTCACCAAATCTGGGCAATGTCAGCGATGAGTATGGGGAAAGATTTCACCAAGATAAAAGGTGATGGAATACCGATATTGGGGAAAATTTACTCAAAGCATGATGAGAGACTACTGTTGGTTCCTGCAAAGAGAGACGGATGTGCAGTGCAAGTGCAAAAGCGAGTGCCTCAAACGTTTTGGAGTACGCTGACCTCACTTTTATATTGAGGTAAATTGACAAATATACTTTAACGTGTCTCTGGTATCGTCTTCTGGTTTGTTTTCAGAATAAACTCATCAAAACAATTTTGGTGGGATATAGTCCAAACTCCAGATATTGTGTTGATATATTGATATTCAAAAGTGTCAAAACGTCAATGATGTGTATTTCAAAAACCTGACATGCTAGCTTAATTCCGATTTCATATATGAAATCAGTGTAAAAAACTTAAAGACCTCCTCTGAAGTTCCCAGGAGCAAACAAAAAATATTTTTTTGTAGACCAGTGTTATTAGGGTACAGAGAAAAGAAAAAAAAAAAAAGGGACACAGTGGGTTGGAAGCACGAAATGTCAACTTTAATCTCAAAATTTCCACTTTAATCACGTAGTTTATTTTGTCATTAAAGTAGATCATAAACTTCATCTTAAAATCGTTTAATTTACCATCCATTACATTCGTGATATTACAGCTCTCTGAATAATTAAAATACTGAAATGCATACTTGATATAATTTTCATGATGATAGGAATGAAAGCATGTTATTAAACATGGGAACACGGTGGCGCAATGATAGTGACGAGCTGGCGCCCTGTCCAGAGATTGTTCCTGCCTCCCGCAAGATGCTTGCTGCGTCATGCGCAAAAATTCGATGAAATAATTTACTGCAGCAGTATTGTCTCTTTCAAACGTACTAACCTCCAATTCCTGTCCTTCCTTTTCTTTCTCCAAATACCCAATCGTCACACAATCAGCTCTGTAACAGACGTTAAGCCATCTGTAAGCTGAGAATGCTGATTCTTCAAAACTTTTAAGGAACATTGAAATATCTTTGTAGTACGTGTTTAATTATTCTATCCATCTATCCTTTCAGTGTTGCGCCAGCCCCAGCAATACAGCATGAGGTAGGAACAATCCGTGAATGGAGCACCATCTCGTTGCTAGTGCTACGACACTATGTCCATACATGTTTAATTATTAACCATATAGATTATTTAAATGAAGTAAAATTTTTCTGTATAATATACAGTAATAAACATATTTTACTGCATTTCATCTTAAAAATGATATCGTCATCATACGTAAATACGTGCTTTATAAAGTGGCGCAGGTTGTGCAATATTATAACTGTATCGCAAGTTTACAGTGAGGTAATTGTACAAATAAGTACAAACAGTTCTACAAGGAGCACTTGATGGACTGATTGAGTGTGTTTTATAGTTCTTGGGATGAAACTGTTACTGAGCTGCGAGGTCAGTACAGGAAAGGTTCTGAAGCGTCTGTCATATGAGAGCAGTTCAACAGACAGCATAGCTGAGGCAGCGTGTGCTTGATGCTGTATACCGATAATTCTCTTTCCTATCAGCTGCTGTAGAGCTGTGATTCCACACTCGCATACAGTGATATAAATACTCCCAAGTGGTGCAGTGAGAGTAATATGGGAAAATATGATCCGCTGTGGCAACCCCTAACGGAAGCAGCTGAAAGAAGAAGAAGGTGCAGTGAGAGTAACAACGCAAAAGCAGCTATGGTATTTGGATTATTTTGGCTATTCCGTGGACCATTATATTGTTACAGGTTAATTTCAATCCGATGCCTTAAACTAATAAACAATATACAGTTAATTTAAGTGTATATAATAAAGCCATGTCGGGGATGTGGATCTAAAAAAGAAAGGGAAACCACACTGGAACAGTTGTACTGCTTTGACGCTGGGTACTGCCAGTTTGTAAAACCGAGCAGAGAACTTGCGTACGCCAGGGACTGAGCTAAGGTGAAAATGTGTGTGGCTTTATGCCAAGTTTAGGTTTTATACATCACGATTTGAGTGTGGAAATGGGAGTACACAACATGTTTGTGTGTATGCACCATTTATACATGAGGGCTCAGGTCTTGTTCTTTTCTGCTTTTTCTGGCTCTTTAAGCTGCATTCATCTGTCAACCATCAGCTGCTGCTACACTGCTTGGCATCATGTGTAGGAATCCCGGGCACTACCCTGAAATGACATGCCTTATATTTGTCAAATCGCCTCAATTAATCGCTGTGAATAATTCATAATCTGCAAGTGCACAGGTTTGCTGTGGTGAACACCTCAAGGATGGATATCAGGTCCCATCTGATTTCTTGTCTATATACTTCCTTTGAGGAATATCACTCATAATGCAGATTTTCAATTCCATATTATGTATACAAATTACTTTATGAATAAGAATGACATCACTGATTTTGTTGTACTTTCCAACTCCATCAACAAAATTTTCTCTTGAATAAGTTTAGATTTTTTGCATTTAAAAGTGTGTTATGTATAGAACCAGGTAAAAATGTGAGAACATTATACTGCTACATATTGACATCATATCCTAAGTCACATTTCATAAATTGTTCATCATACAAAGTTAAAGTATAACCTAAATCTCACAACAATATGTATACAACAATGCAATTATGAAATAGTATATAAGTTCTGCTATGAAATGACAGTAAACTTTTTTTTTATTGCTAGTCTGCTTATTGTCTGCTTATAAACAGTTTCTTATTTTTAAACAAGTTAGAAAAGCTGTGCATAGCATAATATTGATGTGTCCTAAGATTGGTGTAACTGTTTTGAAGAACATGCTAGTCAGGTGGGTTGCCAACACTAAATTGGCTCTGATGTGTGTGTTTGTGTTCACCCTGAAATGGCCTGACATCCTGGAATGTTTCAGACTTGTGCCCTATGCTTGCTGAGTTAGGCTCCAACTTCTCTGTGTCCCTGCTCTTGATAAGTGCGTTTATCTGAAAAATGAATGAATAAAAGGAACGTTACATCATATTTAACAGGTACGCAGTGTGGTGTAGTGGTTAAAGTTCTGGACTTCAAACCCTGAAGTTGTGGGTTCAAATCTCACTACTGACACCGTGTGACCATAAGCAGGTCACTTCATCCCAAATGGAAAACCAAAAGAATTGTAACCAATTGTATCAAAACTATTGTAAATTGCCTTGGGTAAAAGCATCAGCCAAATAATTAAACGTAATTTGTTACTTGCGCAATCAGACATTTTTTGTTTATTAAATATTTATCCTGAGGTTTGCTCAGCCCATTGCACCGCTGTTTGTAAAGGCAGCACACTCAGGCATCAGGTGTGGACACGCATATGTCACCATGCAACTTTGTGGTCATTTCAGCTACTTGAACTGACAGCTTGACGATCTGTTTTGGCAACAGGGGTGGCGGCAATTTGACATGCAGAAGAGGAAAATCCTGAAGGCAAAATCTACAAACTGAAGGGACCTCTCTCAAGCTAAATCTGAAACAGTGAATGAATCCATAATTTATGTAGTACAGAATGTTCCTCTCTTTTAATGCTAGGTGATGTGCAAGAAAGAGTTTCTTAGGTAAGGATACCCTATTGTATGATTATTAACATTATTACATTAGTTGTCACCTAAAAAAAATATTGAGAAACTTTTTATTACTATACTATAATTTTAGTAAAATAGTGAATCTATGGTGAAAGCCCTATCAGAAATTTACATAATGGTAGGTAATGATAAAATTAATTTTAGCTTATTAGTATGCAAACTAGGAGTGGTATTTAATTTTACACTTTGTTTTCATGCACAAATAGCTATCAGTTGTACATCTAGGTGGAGTGGTGGCTCTGATGCTAGGGATCTGCACTGGCAATTGGAAGGTTGCCGGTTCGAATCCCGTAAAATGCCAAAAGGGACTCTGCTCGGTTGGGCCCTTCAGCAAGCCCTTAACCTGCAATTGCTAAGCGCTTTGAGTAGTGAGAAAAGCGCTATATAAATGCTAAAAATTATTATTATCTGCTTCTCTCTACTTTAGAGTAAAACCACACAACCTCATTCTTAGCTTTGCTGCTGTTAAAACACTAATTAATGTTTTTGTCCTTTCTCATTTGCTTAATATAGTGGTCTGAAAATCAATGTCAATGTCAATTTATTTATATAGCATATTTAAAACAACATAGTAATGCTGTGGCCAAAGTGCTTTACAATAATAGAATAAAAGAAAAACAAAACAACATAAAACATAAATAGAAATAAAATATATGAACATAAAATAAAATACATAATAAATAGAAGTAATGTTATATACATAAAAAAATAGAAGTAATGTCATATAATCACAAAGAGGAAACCATCAGTATTACTGAAGGTCATAGAATGCAAGTGAATAGAAATGAGTCTTTAATCTTGTTTTAAACAGTTCAATTGTAGACGACTCTTTTATGTGATGAGGTAAAGAGTTCCACAGGCGAGGAGCAGCAGCTGTAAAAGCCCTGTCCCCCTTGGTTATACACTTGGTACGGGGGACAACCAGAGACAGCTGACCAGATGATCTAAGCATTCTAGATGGCTGATGTATAACACACAGTTTGGATAAATAGGCAGGAGCAAGCCCATGTAAAGATTTAAAAACTAGCAGCAAGATTTTAAAATCATTTCGAAAACTGACAGGCAGCCAGTGTAAAGAAGCTAATATAGGAGAAACAGAGTCATACTTTCTTGCCCCAACCAGAAAGCGAGCGGCAGCATTTTGGACCAACTGTAACCTGTGTATCAGGGATTTATTAATCCCAGAATACAGCGAGTTGCAGTAATCAAAGGGAGAAAAAATAAACGCATGAGTAGCTATCTCAAGATCCCTAGAAGATAAAAAAGACTTTATCTTACCTAATAGACGAAGTTGGAAAAAGCAACTCTTGACTACAGAATTTACTTGTTTCTCAAAAGAGAGGTTACTATCAAAGGTAACACCAAGATTGCGGACTTGAGGTTTGCAAAAGACAGAGAAAGAGCCGAGAAGTCCAAGACCAATTTGGGCTTTAGCTGATGGATCCACAATAAGCACCTCTGTTTTATTTTGATTTAGATCAAGAAAATTATTAGCCATCCAGGATCTTAGTTCAGACAGACAGTTGTGGAGTTGATTTATTGCAGAGTTGCAGAGTTGCAGACAGGAATATAAACCTGAGTATCATCAGCATAGCAATGAAAAGAAATGTTACATTTCCTAAAAATCGCTCCAATATGATGAAGGTATATAGAGAATAAAATAGGACCCAAAATGGATCCCTGAGGAACAGCATATTTAAGAGGAGCAGTAGACGAAAAAGAGGAATTTAAAGTCACTGAAAAGTGTCTGCCAGTTAAATATGACCTGGTTAAGAGCAGCCCCTTTAAGCCCCACAAGATGTTCAAGCCGCATCAGCAGTATCTCATGGTCAATAGTGTCAAAGGCAGCGGACAGGTCCAGGAGGACAATGACCGCAGCGCCACCTGAGTCAGTAATAATAGAGATGTCATTGAATACTTTCAGGAGGGCCGTTTCAACACCATGATAACGCCTAAAGCCATCTGCCAATGGTACTAAATTCAGCTGCATGTCTTCTGAGTGCACCAAGGTTCATTCCATGATAGCCCCAGTATTATGCTGATGGCATTGACTTCCAATTGATAAAAGTATTCATTTTAAAATTTAGCTTTTAACTTTCAAGGCACTATATGATCAATCTCCTTTTATTTATTCACTTTGATAAACCATTACATGCCAAACAGTACGCTTTGTTCTGCTGATGCTCATCTTTTGGAGGTTCCAGAGCACAGGAATAAAACGTGTGGAGCTTAACTTGAGCCATCAACTCCAACACCATGGAGTGCCTCCCAGTCAGCATCAGGCAACTGCAGAGTTCAGGAACATTCAACAGTTTTTTACCTGGTTAGAGTGTTTTATGTTCATTTATAATTTTAGATTTTTATGTGCTGTTCTGTTTTATGTAATTATATCTGTATTGGCTGTTGTCCTTTAGGATGTCCTTTTTAATGTAAAGTGACTAAGACACCTTTTGTGTAAATGGGCACTGAAGTAAAATTGTGAAAATTCAGTATAAAAACATTGCATGCACTGCTAATCTAAAACAGGAAGAAAATAACATAATGCATCAACTGCTTCATTTTTTTAAAATCTGATTTAAAATGAGTGGTTTTATTGTGAAGTCAATTCCATCCATTTACATTTCTGCTTAGTTCTTTTGTTAGCTATCTCCTTTTGATAACACAGCCGACTATTAATTCTTATAAGTACTGGTTCTGATCAGAATGTAATCATGAAAATAAAGGAGAAGGCACAATCAGAAGAGGATCTTAAATAAGGTAGCAGCACACTATGACCACAGAGGACTTCAGTACTCACAAAGCATGGAGATAAAAGTTGAGATGTGACAGCAAAACAATCATCTGGGCTCTTGCTTCTCTCTTTTCTCTCTCATGAGGATCTTCTCAAATTAGTTGAGTGTACAGGGGGTTTCTTAATGGATCACTAAAATAAGGCAGAGAGCACATAAATACAGGACAAGGTAGGCAGGCGCTCACATAAAGTGCACTTAAGCATTGAGACAAATAAACTAAAGGCCAGGCAACTTTTCAGCTTTATGCCTTGGTGTTAAATAGTTGTCAAGACGGCTTATTCTGAAATTTATTTAGCATTACTGGGCAAAATATTTGCAAACCGGAAAATAAGAAGGGGCAGTTTTTCACCTTATTAACAAGAAGATGAAAAAAGAACTATTTAAAAAAATATTTTTGTTATCAGTACATACAGCAGAGCGATGTTATTTCTAATTATAATAAGTCATCCCAGATATCTTAAAATGCACTTCCAGTCTCAGAACAGATCCACTCCTGCAAGTGCTATTTCTCTGATGGACCAAAAACAGAATGCTACATTTTAAAATGCACCAAGACTGCATTGATCCAGGATTAACAATCAGTTAAAAGAAGTTTAGTGGCAAAACAGTCTAAATCAACAGTGACTTAAATGAAATCCTCTCTCTCTTTATATACAGTATATAAAGCATGCAAAGTAGAGACTCAGTCAGTCAGTCACTCACTATAAACACCCCTTTCCCATTTAGTTAAAAAGCTGAATGGCCAGCAGGCATCCACTAAGAAATTATATTATGATACAGTATATTAGTATTTAGGAGTAAACCCTACCCCCACAATAGAAAAAACTAAATACTCCAAAATATCATAAATGCTTGGATGGATTCTCTTTAAATTTAATAACGTTATAGAAAAAAGAAAATTAGCTGACCCATGTTTTTATATTCAATACATTTTTTCAACGTAATATTATGCTAACTTGCATGGAATGCACTGACAGTGTGCTTTATACAAATGAAGGATGCAGTGGAAATGAATGAAATGTCAAACAGCAGCCTTGACCAATAAGGGGGGGGGGGGGGGGGGGCGGCAGATGACTGAAGAAGGGGCCGTGCCCTGGATAGCAAAAATGAGATACGATCACGTTTGGAGTCTAAACTATAACACGAAATGAAATGAGAATGACCAATGAAGCTCAAGGAAGATGTAAAGGTCAGTGGGTAGGAAGCACACCACAAACCTTGAGTACTGGTGCTTTGAGTAGGTGTTTTGCTAAAAGCAGAAAGTGAATGCGAGAGAAAAATAGAAGAGGAAGTGGTGTCCTCCACTGTAAGACCAGTCAGAGCAATGCAGTGGCAACAGGAGGTGTGTAGGGGTAGCAGACCCCTGATCTTTACCGCGATTATATACATGACTAATAGTTGTAAGCCCCTAATCCTTTTGTCCATCACCCTGTGTACAATATAGCCCCTACAGACTTTGAAAGGGATCACCAAACCTTGACCTCAGAAGTCATTTACATGTGCATTTGCTTAATTTGAACAAGGAAGCCAACCCCTCCAAAATTCTTTGCATTGCTGCTTGAAGTGAGCCAGCACTTCTGTTTTTTGCTCTTACATGTGTACTGGAAGTGTTTTCTAGTACCTTTATTTGTGGTTATCCATTCTACTCCATTTACCTCCAGCCATAGTTCTGGTAATTCCAAAGTGAATATCAAAGGGGACTCCCCCACCCCCCAACAACACCTTTAAAAATTGCGGTGCTTAAACTAAACAATACCACAGCATCAGTCTTAATTAAGATAGTGGTGCTTTAATTTCTAATGGAGAAGCCACAGAAACCGTGCTGCAATGCTCTAAGTTTCTGCCCCAGTGCTCCTCATTCTTTACATTAATACATCAGTATAACACATGGGGTGTACCAGCACTTGTGTATATCCACTCAAGCACTGCTTTGCATACACATTCACATCAGCAGACATTAAAGGGGGACTACAAGCAAGTGATGAAAAACATGAAAATGAATACTTGAGTGAATGGTGTAAACAAATGAAAATCATATATATCTAATAATAATAGTAATACATACTCAAATTTCCCATTATTCCTACTGATTGCCCATTTCAGTTCAAAAGAATACACTTTTGTGCAAAATTGTGCTCTGCAAATACCATCAACAAAAGCCAAGTCACCAGGAAAAGCAAAAAAGGCAGGAACTGATCCAATGCAGGAATGTTTCACTCATGGACAATTGTGTATAGAATATTCAAAGGTAAGCAGCTCTAGTGACCTAATAATATTACTTATTTGACTGACACCTTTATTCAGGATGTTGTCAACCGAGATAAACATTGCAACATTTGAGATAAAATTAGTTACGTTTCCTTTTGTTTTTCCACTTCCCATTACAGATGAGGTGACATGCTCATGGTCACAGTGTGTCAGTAGCAGGATCTGAACCCACAAAGTCTTAACCACTACACCACACTGCCTGCAAACAATATCAGCCTTTGGTTAAAAAAACTACAAATATTGAATACAGAAAAGCATTTAGTTACAATGTACTTATGATACACTCTGATGCCCCTATGTCTTATGAAATTTCCTGTGTGAAGCCAAGTAACACAGCAAATAAAAAAATAAGGATGTTTAATAAGTACAGTCTGCCTGATCATTTGAAGAATTGTTTTGACAATCATGAATTATTTACTGCATATACAAAAAAGATTAAATACAATTGTACTTACATTTTACATAATATTTGGTCTGCAATAAATGATTAAAAAAAACTTATTTACAATGACAGCTTTAAGGATGCTTGATTATGTAATTGACAATATTAAATGGTCACATCTATATAACCTTTTTAATCAAGAAGTGAGGGCAAAATTGTGGCTGTGTGGTGCAGGGTTTAAATAGAAGTGAACTGATAAAGAGTATTGGCAAAATAATATCACTTTGTTTATTAAAAACAAGAATTGTTCACTAAAATTATTGTTTTACATAATGCAGAAAGCTTCAGATTGAAGTTTCAAGTTCAAAACAGGAAACAGAACAAAAAGTCAGTGCCTGATAGCACACTCAAGCGCACACCCACACACATGATTCTCAGTGGAAGTTGCCGAATTAAGTCTCACACTTTTCATAGCAACAGATGGGTACTCCAGCTCACACTCACAGATTTGCAATAAACATGGATATAAAAGGGTTTATAGTGTATCCTCAAGAAATCAAACCAGTATTCTTTCTTTCGACAAACCTTTATGCATAATGTTGGTGAGATATTTGGGCAAGCTCCTCCTGGTATCCATCACTACTGGAGTTTTGCCTTTATTTCTATACACAATGATATTATTATTACAGTTACTGGTTTATATGTATGCTACTGTACCATAAACACATTTCATCTGAGCTAGTACTTTTTGCTGGAGAGATCTGGCAAGCTTTCACAATTAAACAATAAGTGAAGCTGTTTCACAATTATATTCTTTCTGCAAAATAGTTCTAGTGACTTAAGATATCATTCATTTAATATCTGTAACAATCCACTAGAGAAAAACTGGGCCTTGCCAGTTATTTTAGGTTCTATACTAAATGAAACTGGACTGGCTGATAAACATATACTTTCAAAATAAACTTTGAATGAAAGATTGGCATAAGAAAACAACTTTTCCACTTTTCTGACGAGACAGAAAATGAGATGAACACAAAATAATATTCTTAAAACAAACTTAAACCAATTCAGGGTCATTGGGACTTGAAAAGGATGTAAATATAGCATCAGGAAAATACTCAACCAAAATGGACAAGAGCATGAACATTAAGTATAAAGAGTACACACTTCTCAGCCAAGATCTCTCCCTTTACTGTAATTGTGAGATGTTGTAAATAGTTGGTAGGTTACCACCAGGCCAGCTAAGCACATACAGATCTAGTCCAGCTGCAAACTGTGCACATCATTTGAATGTATGTAGTGTCTAGTAAGCACGCGGGAATGTGCAAATACAAAACAGAGTGACAGACATAAAAGCAAAACTACCAGTTTGATAGTTCTGAAGTTGCCATTTGAACCATGAGGTGAGTACAATAAGATCTCCACTGGCGATCATTATACTGATTAAAAGATGCTAAAGTTCTACAAATCAGTTGAGAGGAACCATTACAAAAGGTGCTCATAATCATGATGATTTGGCCCGTTCTTAAAACTACTTGCTGTAAAAAAAAAAAAAAAAAGAAAATCCTCAAACAATATGATCACAGAATCACCATTAAAAATGAGGTAGGTGCACAAGATCAGATATTCATGAAAAGTGTACACCATCAAAATGATAATAACAAGCTTTCAAAACAACTGGAACCATGAAGTAAAAAACTGAACTTGCGTCTGTAATCCAGCCATCTTCTAATTTCAGTGGCTCCCATTTGCTTATGAAAAGGTACATTTTGTATCAAATAACTTTTGCTAATGTAATGAAAATTATAAAGCTAAAAAAAACACTAAATGCAATACATTGAAAAAATGCAGTACTGAATCTTTACATCAACAGGAAAATAGGCATAAACTTGTGTTCATCTGTACAAAACCTCTTTTTTCCCCCCATCAACAATGTGTTTTGACATTCCTTAAAAACAGCAAATAGGAGATGTGTCAGTGATAACCAAATGCTGGCTTTGTCAAAACCATTAATACATTTAAAAACACCCCACATGAAGACAAAGAACTAGTAAGATCATATGCCAGTTGGGGAAAAAAAGCCAACAATGTAAACAATACTGTCAATATTATCTTAACCATTTCAAGGCACATATCCATTGTTTACATGATAATTAGAAAAATGATTCTGTTTTAAACATTTTTAGAAACCTTTCATTTGTCACATATTAACAGTTTGATTATAGCTATTTCCACCTTTACCGTTGAGGAAAAAAAATGTAAATGAAGGACACTGTTATTTACAATGTGCAATAAAATTGCACAAAAAGACAAAGAAATATCTATAATCAATTATGACAACAGAAAACTACTAAGAAGATGTACTGATATAAGCCTAGTCAGCGAAAATGTTGCAATATACATTATAATAATAAAAATACAAAAAATCATCTGTTCAAGAATCCCATCTGGTTTCAAAGAACAACCACATTTGTTTTTGATGAAGGGGCTGTTTTTAAAGTACTCAGTCACGTGACACTGAACAGGCCACTCTTAACATGTTCTTCTTTGGCTCTTCCGTTATTTGCTGGATGTTATTGTGATACTGTCATTGCGCCAGTGACTGTACTCTGGTTGGACTGTGATGCAGGCGATGATACACTAGTGTACTGTGGAGCAGATGTTGGGTCCATTTTGCTGATGTGGGTTATAAACCGTAGCCGGAGTTTTAATGCAGGTCTCAGGTTGCAAATAATTTTTTCAACCTAGGTTAAAAGAAAAAACAGAATTTAAAAGTTTAGAAAAAATTATTATTTGCACTGGAAAAGACAACAGACATGTGTCAATTAATTTAGGAACAAAAGAAATCAGATTTGATTTTTTTTTTTTTTATATCCACCTGTCCATTCATTTTCTAATCTATTTATGTAATTCTGGCACACTGGGGAAGGTGTCTGTCCAAGTAGCTTCGATCACAAGTTGGGAACCAATCAAATATCTGGGACTGAAACCAGATATTAGCGTAAATGTGAGCAGAATGTGCAAATTCTACAAGGAACTTTGGAGATGTAAATCAGTAGGGCAAAAATAAAGCAACATTGTACTAAATAAATTTTTTTAATGTGTAATTGGATAATTAGTTGATATCTTGTGGATATTTTTCTCAATCTTATAATGAAAATGAGGGTGAAGTACATTGACAGTATTAAAATGTTAACAGTTTTTAAAAAAAGTGGTTATGAACCAACAACGTGTGCATTGTTTAGCAATATTGTGGTGACCACTGAAAGAAATGCAGAAATTTTTAAAAACTACAATGGAAACTCTTCAATCTATCTAACTTAATATAAGACATCTCTCTGTTTAAACAGACAGGTTAGACACAATGCTCTGAAAAGAAAAGAAAAAGAAGTGCCACAATAGGGAAAGGAGCATTACAAATAAGATCCAAGGAAGATCCATTAACACGTGGGGTTGTTAAATGATAAATGAATGGAGGTTACTTCCACATTAATACATCTCTGTTATGTTAGAACAGTGGAGGCAGTTCAGCAATTAAAGCATGCTATGGCTACACATCTTTTCAGTGAAAGTAAACCAAGTCATTAACATAAATTACTCATCTTTAATTAAAAAGATTATTTAGTAAGAGTTAAATAAACCTACTATCACCAGATAATACACTGCAGGCATTACTGTACAGTATATTACAGTAATTAAATTTGCATATATGTTTAGGTACCAACACATACATGTTAACAGATCTCCACTGTAATCAAATAATTCCAATGTCCTTTTTATAAATTAGATGCACATATTAATTGGTAATGCACTCTACTATGCAAATCTTTAATTTTACATCTGGCATTATGTGATACATAAACTGATGTGTATGTGACTTAACACTGAATTTCAGTCCCAAAATAACTTTGACAGAACTTAAACACTCAGTTTAAATCTATCAAATACATCCAGATGGAATGTCTCCTGAAGTTGGCAAATGGATGCTGCTTTTTAAAAAATAGGAATTTAAACTGGAGACAAAAATGTTGAGCCAAGCATTATCAAAAGAACTTTATAAGTTTAAAAAAAGATAGGGAACTGCCATAAGCAACCCATTTAAACTGAATAATAGAATTAATAATTGAATTATTGTATTAAATGTGCACCAGGTCTTATTAATAACAAAGATATCTTCATTTTAATGAAATCACTGCAAGTCATTTGAAAAGGATAAAGCAGATATACAAAAAGTATTAAATGGACATTTAAAGCTTGCTTTTTTATGTCATTGTTTGCCATAGAATGGTAAACCCAAAATTTTAAAATAATAAAAAATTTGGTTAGGTAGACTTTATTATCCCATAGGAAAATTTGTTTGCAATAAGAAAGTACAAAAATACAAAGACATTGTTACACAGATCCAATTGAAAAACAAAGAGGCAATATTTGGTAAGTAATGCTATTGCATAAACACTGACTCAAGATTAATACAAAGAAGAATAATTACTTTTTAATAGTACACAAAACAATAATACAGAATTTAGCAGCATCCCTACTAGAAACAGAATTTAAAATGCTTATAGCTCTAAGAATAAAAGATCTTAAACCTGCCGCTCTTTACCTTTGGAAGCGTAAATCTCCACCCTGACAGCAACAGCTGGAATTTAGAGAAATGAGGATGGCTACTGTCTGACAGAATTTAGTTGGCTTTCTTTCTAACCAGTTTAAAATATGTTTCAGTGATAAGAGATCTATAGTGAACCAATAATTTTACTGACAATTTTTATAATGTTAAGGTGGTTTATGTTCTTATTGCTGAGGTTGCCAAAGTAACAGATAAAAGCAAATGTAGTAATAGATTCAATAAAGGTTTTGTCCACTTTAAAACAGTCGAGTTTTCTAAGAAAGACAAGTCGTGACTGTCCCTTTTTACAAATTTGATCAGTGTTAAGATCAAAGTTTAGTTTATTATCAATGATTGTTCTGAAATATTTGTATTGCTCTACCATCTTCACTGTCTCCCCTTTAATTAAAGTTGAAGTTAATTAAGTTATCAGAAGTAGTAGCAGATGTACAAGTAATGTTTACCATATTACTGGGCAGAATATTATTTGGCAGCTTTTCCACAGTAATAAAGAAAGATTCCATTGAGTAAGAGGTGTAAGTGTGATTTCTTACTGACCTTACTTCAGTCCCTCCGTAATTTCCTCACTGGTCTGTCTTTATTCTAAAGCCTGCATAGTCATTTTTATAAATGTTGACCACATCCCAGAAATTACACATTTTGTTAATTTAAAGAAACTGTTCCATGCTTCAGACAAGACTAATATTTTCAGTATGTTTAATGAGAAACAGAAATACCATACCCTACTAAAGTATTAATTTACATGCATGCATTAATATTTGCTACAGTACTGTTGTAATTTTATTTACAACCAAATGTCAAATTATGCCATGTTTTTTCTTCTAGAATTCTCAGCAGCTTTCATATAATGTAAAGTTTTTCACTTGTAACATTCTTTTGTTCACTTACTTGCTCTTTAACGCTGTCTCCAGTAAACATGTACTTGACATGATAAAGAAAATCACAAATTGGGTCCATGTGGTTCAGATGTTTGCTGTACTGGTCAACACTCTGGAGCATTTCATAGAAAGCAACCCCAATCTGCAAATAATAACAGCCATATTAAAGAGATGGTATAATAACTCTACTTCTCACAGAAAAAAAGGATGTTTTATTTCAGGAGAAATATTATGAACTTATCACCTTTCATACATCCCTAACAAGACAATTTTCAAACAGGTTGTATCTGAAGTAATGTAACACAGATTAAAAAAAGCAAAACAAAACTAAAACTTTTTGTAACGAAATATAAAAATCTTTCCACACACAAAATTATTAGCAACAGATGTTGTTGCAAACTGATTTAAATCCTAAAATGTTAAAGGTGGTCATGAAGGCAAGAAGCCAGGGCTTGTGCAGAAACTTGTAAATTACTGGATAGCTAAAGTCAGACACATGTCTGTATTGGCCCTTTGCCTAGACTTCTTGATCAGGAGTGGTATCCTTCTTACTCATGAATTGCCTTGTCTAGATGCTCACAAGCCTTTGTCCTAATATAAGAAAAGGCTGTCTGAATTAATTTTCAAGCTACAGGAAGGAAAACTTTTGAATGGTTTTAACAACTACAGGGTAAGTTAAGTTATTCGCATTTCTTACTGAAGTTGTTTTTTCTTTGTTCACTGCAGTCATCTGCTGATTCAATAACATTGCAAACTTTCTTTTTTCATTGTGAGAGTATGAGACATTCTGGGAGAGAACTGTGATATGAGAACCAGCTTGATTGATCTGAAGCAAACTACACATACTGCTCTATACTGCAACATTTTCTGGCATTTATTTGTGCACTAGCTGTGTTACCTGTAATGGGCATCAGCTATAGTGAAGTACTATGTAACTAAGTACTTTTCTGTATACAATATGTTTTAGTTGGTTTTTTTACTGGGGCTAATATTATTTTACTCGAGCTGCTTACTGTTGAACATGCCACACATAGTCCTTGGTGGTGGTGCTGGTGTGAAAGAGATTGCAGCAGAACTTTTGTGTTAAAGCAGTATTTGGTAATGTTACAAAGGTGTTTTTTAAAGTTGATTCATTCAAAGGTAAAACCTGCTAAAAATCTAGACTCTCCATTAGCATAAAATACTAAATTTAGCACTGAAGAGTGTGTTTGAGTAAATGTCTATCAAAAAAAAACACAAAAATGTACTAATTACTTTCACTCACTGAAAAGCAACATCCTATTAAATTCTTATCACATTCTGAAAAACAGCATCTCCATCAGCTACAGAAAAAATTGTGCTTCATTCTTTTTAGTTACGGCTTTTCTCCATCAGTTAATTTGCAGTGTGTTTTTTTTTCTTAACTTAAAAAAGTACTAATCATTTATTTTTATTGCAAATTTAATGATGATATGCATGTGGATAATAATATTGTCTTTTTCAAAAACCCATGGCTTGGAAAAAAAGTAGCTTAATCAGTTCATTTTAGATATATCATCACATATGGAGGATGCAGTAAAATTGAAGTGCATGCTTGGCTAAATGCATCTGTCCAGCTGCCTGAATCCCACTTCATTGATTATGTCAAAAATAATACAGATAATGATAAAACAGCCAAGTTTCCTTTTGAGTATGTTACATTTGTGTGCAAGTTTGCAATAAGCACTTGTTTTGGCCACTCAATTCTCAGGAAACAGTCCAGATTAAAATTAATGGGTGGTAGGGGCATCTTTTTTAAGCTACACATCTAAGAAGATATAAAAACATGTACTATAGGAAAGATGTTGCAATCCAGCAAAACAATGAAGTGGCTGAGAAAAAAATAGGTGACACTCCACATTTGTCAATGCTCTTTTTTTTAAACTTTGTGAAAACTGATGAAATCATTTGGGGCAGAGTACTGGCTGGTAGAAACTGTAGCCTCCAAATCAGCATTTTCTACAAGGTTGCAGATAACATGGTTGGGGGAGGGTTGGGGGGGTAGAGTAATCTGGTAATATATTAAATACTGTTCTTAGTGAATCAGTTGCACACAGCCACAGCACCTGGTAAACACTTAGTCTGTACTGCTTGCTAGACGTCGTTTGAGCTTCACCGAACTTTGCACCATTCACTTCACTTTTGCAGACAGCCTTCATTTGCGTAAACCAGCACACCCCATTTCTCTGTGTGAGTGCTGTCGAAAATGGGACATGCTGCATTAGAATGTCTCACTCGCTGTAGAATTATTAACAACAAATATAGAATAAAGAAATAAAGATAAAACATCTTTTTTCTACATCATCACCATATTTCAATCAAATCTGTCAAGGCATTTCTGAGATTTTGGCATATTTAGTCTTTCTACAGGGGAGGTACTCATAAATATTGATATATTGAAATGACCTTTCTAGTGGATGCCTACTGCTCTAGTGGTTTCATCCTGCTAAATTTCAGCTTTTTAGATAAACAGAAAATGGCATTTTTGTTGATGAGTGAGAAATTTATTATTTTTATTGAAAAATTAGATTTTTGAGAGATGCTAGGTATTCCTTAAACCAATACAAAAAATTACACATTTCTCCTAAACAATTATTTTAGCAAGAACAAACAAGCATCACTGGCCTTACCTCCAGCATGCATCTTGTCCTCTCTTGCTGAAAGCGTTGCAAAAATGGGCCAACAAGGTGATAAACATAGAGGAGCTGAAACTCTGTCTTCACGATTGGTTTCAGAAGCTCAGACAAGAACCTGAAACAGGGAAAGCAACTTAAAGCATCAATTTACTCATAAAGTAAAATTTGTAACTGATAAAAAAAAATAACTAAAAATGACAAAAAATACTCTGCTGAAGCGTTTTGAAGATTATCCATACATGCAATAAATGCAGAATGAGTGAAGCAGGATTTCAACAAAAGCTTTGACATGGTATGCCTATTGGATAAAACATTTACATGCTGAGCAATAAAACCTATAAACCATCCCTTGGATTGCATCAGTAAAATGTTGCAATCCTAATAATTCCACTTAAACTTATAAAAGAGTGTAGCAACAGAAATACTTGCAAGTAAGTTGTGATAGTTAGCAAAAACTAATTATGATTTGAGAAAACTATAAAGGCACAAAGTTTTAAGAAATTAATTCTGATAACCTTATCGGTACTTTTCTGAAGCACTAAGCAGTCAGCTGTTTGGATAATGTGATATTTAATTCTGGAAATTAGATTCATCCATTTTATTTATGGAACAGATGAATGCTAACTTGCTGTTGCCAAATACCAGAAATGCATCCAAGCAACTAGGCCAACTTTCACTCATCAAAAACACTTTGCATTAGATACTGCTGATAGATTCACTTTTAAAGTAAACTTGTATTAAACTGAAATGATATAAATGAACTCGATCCTTTATAATACTATTTGTTGCTGTATCTAGACAGTTGTACATAGTCAAAATATTATACATCAAATCCCCTTTAGTTTATCATGGAGGTGAAATGTAAAAGCTAATAATGTATTAGGAAGAGTATAATTACTACAGGCAAAATTATGATCAATATAAGAAATAGGATGCGGGTGGGTTGGCTATTAAACTGAACATCTCACATTCAGAAAGAAGGCATGTAACACTACATACAAAAAAAGAGCCAGTATTTCATACAAATAAGTGTTTATGGTGATATATGTGGGGTAAAAAAAAGTGATCAAATTATTGGCGCCACAGGGAGGAATGACCAAAAAGAGTTATAAAAAAAATTCACCTTTTGATGAATTACCTTAACACTAGAATTACCAGAGCCTACGAAAAAACTCGTAGATCCGGCCCACCTTAAATCGCTTCTTAAATCCGTTCACACCTCTCCACCGGCGTCTTTTGTCCTCTAAATGTGCTGATAAAAGACAAGCTGCCATCAGCCGGCTATTCCATCCCCCCACCGACTTAGAATGTGCACGAACTTTTCCTAGCTCATGCTTTGATTGATTATCTGGGAGTGATGTGGAGTTTTAGAGTGGAAATAATAGATCGTTATTTGGAACACACGCATTTCATGTGTGTTCCGTTTCTACAGTAATCTGTGTAAAGACATTGTTAAAACAAACTTTTTCATATTTTAGTAATAAATGTTACAAAATGTAGGCATAAATTATAGAATGTGTGAAGCCGGAGTTCCAAAGATCAAATAAACACTTTCACAAAAGCTTCAAGGATGACTCAACAGTTTCTGTGGCGTAGCGTGTTAAGACTTGCTTCTTACAGCGCAGCAGCTTTGCTGTGCCTCACAGACCTGAGTTCGATTCCCCTCTGGGGATAAAGTGTTGCTTTTTTTTTTTTCTTTTTAACCTCAAACGGACATAAAATTTATAAATTGGTATGCACTGTCAGTTAATGAGATTGTTATATTTTCATGTGGGATGCTCCTGTTACTCTAAGTAACAGCACAAGTACAGACGCAAACCAAGTGTAATCAAGAGTCTCCAGTTCGATCCCCACTCACTCCTATATTTGCCGTTTTCAGTAGTAAGCTGCTCTTTTTGTTAATATACAGTACACACATGCACTTGGTTTGCGTCTGTACGTGTGCTGTTACTTAGAGTCAGATCGGGGGGAGGGGTGATGTTAGAGTGCGTGAGCTTATTCAGTGCAGCAGGAACAACGACATGTTGATCTTTTTGTTTCTTTCAGTACATGTGCCTTCCCTGTTTATTTATACATCTCTGCCTGTCTGTCTCTCTATTACGCAGTGCTCGGTCTGTCTGTGTGTTATGGATCTTAAAAATAACAGTTATAAGGACAGTTGTTCATGTTAATTGCAGTCTCAATTGTTAAAAAAATATTTTAAAAGGAGCATCCCACATGAAAATATAACGATCTCATTAACTGACAGTGCATACTAATTTATAAATTTTATGTCCGTTTGAGGTTAAAAAGAAAAGTAACACTTTATCCCCAGCGGGAAATCGAACTCAGGTCTGTGAGGCAAGGCAAAATTGTTGCACTTTGAGAAGCAAATCTTAGCGTGCTGCGCCACAGAAACTGCTGTATTAACATTAAAGCTTTTGTGAAAGTGTTTATTTGATCTTTGGTACTCAGGCTTCACACATTCTATAGTTTATGCCTACATTTTGTAACATTTATTACTAAAATATGAAAAAGTTTCTGTTTTAACAATGTCTTTACACAGATTACTGTAGAAACGGAACACACATGAAATGCGTGTATTCCAAATAACAATCTATTATTTCCACTCTAAAACTCCACTTCACTCCCAGATAATCAATCAAGGCATGAGCTGGGAGAAGTTCGTGCACGTTCTAAGTCGGATGGGGGATGGAATAGCCAGGCACTGGCAGCTTGTCTTTTATCAGTACATTTAGAGGACAAAAGACGCCGGTGGAGAGGTGTGAACGGATTTAAGAAGCGATTTAAGGTGGGCCGGATCTACAAGTTTTTTCATAGGCTCTGGTAATTCTAGTGTTAATCACACACAGAAAAAAACAACAGAAATCCAACCTTTCATTGAAGTAAATTGATTTATGAGAAAAAAAAATTACTCAAGAAAATATTTTTAATAAAAACATGTGCCACGGTTAATGGCAACCATAGAAATTATATGAATACAATGAAACTGAAGCATTCTTTCCTTCTATATCTTAAAAAAAGTAGATCAAAGTGTGTTGGAACTTTCAAGCAGTAATCCTGACTTTGTATTTCACATTCATCAACATGGGAGAGATAAGAAAACACATAATTCAAATGAGGGAAAAGTGTGCTGACCTTCTATAAGTCATGGAATAGCTATAACAAAAAGTTATTTGCATGAAAATGCCCAAATCTACAGTTAGGGCAATAATTAAATACTGGATATCAATTGGAACTGTTACCAACTTACCTGGTAGAGGGCCTGATTATTTTGCCCCCACACACAGTGAACAGAATGGTAAGAAATGTTTAAAAAAAAGAAAATCCCAAACAATCACTCTGTTGGAGAATTACAGGAAAAAACAGCATCCTGGGGTAACCAAGTTTCCATAGCTACAATCATATGCCACATCCATGCCTGGAGTTTGCTAAATACTGATGAAACTTTGATTGGAACTGTGGTCTATGATCAGACAAAATGAAAATCAAGCCTTTTTGCAACAAACACTCAAGGTGGGTTTGGCACAAAAAGAAGGATGGCTGTACTGAAAACAACCTGATCCCCACTGTCAAGTATGCTGGAAGCTCTGTGATGATATGGGGCTGTTTTTCTTCCCAAGGTCCTTGGAACATTGGTAGGGTACATGGCATAATGGACTTCATGAAACACCAGGAGATTTTAAATTAAAATCTGGCTGCCTCTATCAATAAACTAAAACTGGCTTGTTGTTGGATCTTCCAGTAGGACAATTATACAAAGAACATGTCCAAAACAACAGAAAAATGATGAAAGGAACACAAAATCAAGCTTCTGCCATGCCTGTCTCAGTCCTTGAATGTAAACCCCATTGCAAACCTGTGAGGTGAGCTGAAATGCTGAGTTCACAAGACAGGACTTAGGACCCTGGATGATCTGAAAAGATTCTGTAAAGAGGAATGGCCTCAGATTCCCTGTTTGATATTCTCCATCCTTACAAGGCGTTATAGGAGAAGGACTCAGTGCTGTTTTTTTGGCAAAGGGAGACAATACAATGTATTAAATGCAGGGGAGCTAATAATTGTGGCACATGTGGTTTTGATAAAAGTAGTTGCTTCTTGATTAGGAATTATTTTTTCTCATAAATAAATTTGCATCAGTTTAATGTTGGGTTTCTCTCATTTTTTCAGAGAGGAATTAAGGTAATCCATTAAAAGGTGAATTATTTTTATTTTCTCCTCTACTAATTTCATCTATTACAACACTAAGACTTGTTTGTATTGGGGATGGGAGAGTCAAGGTTGTACTGATTTTCTGCATGCCCGAGTCTTTTATTTTGGATATTAAAGAGACATTTAGAGTTTGCCAAGTTCGTTAATGCACAAGATGTGTGTCTTCCACTTTGAAGGCCAATAGAGAGCTAAATACAGACACTAAATCATTAAATGTCTTATAACATTGATTCCAAGTAATGGGACCAGGAAAGAATAAGGTGCATCAAACAGTGCTGCATCACTAAAATGAGTATTCTTTTGAACCTAAAGACAGCAAAACAAAAGCTTAACCATAATTCTGCTGGTGTTTGAGTTGTTTTTTTTATATGTATCACTCACTCACAGTTATAGATAAGGAAATTGTATATATAAATGTGAAATTCTGCTTTATGAGAAGTTTTACATATACTGTTCAGTTGATTCAGAAAGTATTCTGACCTTCACTTTTTTGATACTGTACATGCTTCACTTTTTATGATGACTTTATGATGTCTTTTTATAATTCATTTAAAATTTTTCATCCACATCAAGTAAGACTCAATACTCCATAATGACAAAACAAAAACTGGATTTTAGATTTTTTTTTCTTTCAAAGTTATTAAAAAATAAAAAAAACGAAAAATGACATTGACACAAATATTTAGATGTTTTACTCGGTACTTAGTTGAAGCATCTTTGGTAGCGATTACAGTCTGGAGTCTTCTTGAGTATGGCAAGACTCCCACCCATGGAAGCAGATCCTCTCAAGCTTTGTCAGTTGCAAACCATCAGAGGGCAGCCTTTTTTTTTTTTCCCCCTCAGACACGATACTAATCTTGGTTTCATCAGAACCAAAGAATCTTTTTTCTCATTGTCTAAGAGTACTTCAAGAGTCTTTGCAAACTCCAAGCAGGCTTCCATTTGTCTATTACTGAGAAAAGTCTTTTATCTATCCACTCTGTCATAAAGTCCAGATCAGTGGAGTGTTGCAGTGATGGTTGCCCTTGTGGAAGGTTCTCCCATCTCCACAAAGGTTTTCTGGAGCACAGCCAGACAGACCACGTCTCTGTCACATCTCCTTGCCATGGACCTTTTTCCATGATTACTCAGTTTGGTGGGGTGTCCAGAACTAGGAATAGTAGGGGTTCTACTAGCTTTTTTTTTTTTTTTTTTTTTTTTTATAATTCATTTTCATTCTCTCAATCGTGTACCCACCCCCCCTCCCCCCATCTGACACTGCTGTTTTCACATAAAGATGTGCTATAGCTCGAATGTTATTTATGTAGGGAAGAAAGTACAGTGTCAGGTGCTCATTCAGTGTAATAGGAACCATAGCACAGAGAGGTGTGTACACTGCAACAAGTACACATGTCGTAAATGTAGGAAGGGCGGTCCTTGCACAAGCTGTCGTATCAACCACCTACTGTAACTTGCTTTCTTTTTTCTTTGGTTATAGTCTTGAATAAAAGTGCACTTGTTTTGTTATACTTGTACACCAACATATGTTCCTGTGTTTGAGCGACACAGGCATGCTCAAAAAAATACACGTATAATGCTACGAGAAGTGCACGCAGGCACTTCAGTTCACAAGCATTGGTACGAGAATGCAGTCACAAGTACACTGCAGAGCTATAGCGCGTCTTTATGTGAAAACATCAGTGTCATATATTTGGGGTACTCTATGGAAGGATCCTGAACGCGACTGAGAGAATGAAAAGTGAATAAAAAAAAACCCAAACAAAACAAAGTTAACCTTTACAAGTATCATAAATTACACTGGCTGGTACAGACTGAAATTAAATGTATGTTTTTATTCTAAAATAGTAAGAATAAGAGCAGTTCTCAAAACAGAGTTGTGCGGGATTGAACTCGTGACCTTTTGATTACCAGTCAGCAGCTGATACCATTACGCCAGAGAGGCAATTGTAGTAAATGTGTGTCAATGTGGCATGCTAAGGCAGCTTTTTTTTCTGCAGTTATATTTTTGAATAAAAGCGCACTTGTTCTGTTATATTTGTACCTTTTGTGAAAGTGTTTCTTTGATATTTGGACTTCAGGCTTCATACATTATATAGTTTATGCCTACATTTTGTCATTTACTACTAGAATATGAAAAACGTTTCTGTTTTAAAAATGTGTTTACACAGGTTACTGTAGAAACGGAATGCACATGAAATGCGTGTGCCCCAAATAACAATCTATTATTTCCACTCTAAATCTCCACTTCACTCCCAGATAATCAATCAAGACATGAGCTGGGAGAAGTTCGTGCACGTTCTAAGTCGGTGGGGGGATGGAATAACCGGCTGCTTGCAGCTTGTCTTTATCAGCACATTTAGATGACAAAAGACGCTGGCAGAGAGGTGCGAACGGTTTTAAGAAGCGATTTAAGGTGGGCCGGATCTACAAGTTTTTTCGTAGGCTCTGGTAATTCTAGTGTTAATGCAAATCCTGCCTCTATGGTCTACAGGCAATTCATTTGCTTTGTGCGTTTACTAATCACGTGCAATCAAATTGACGACAGGCGGATAATCAATTACGATCAACAGAATGGGATTCACCTGTGCAAACTTTCAAGTGTCATAGCAAAGAGGCTGAATACTTGTGTCAATCTGATATATATTTTTTTATTATTTAATACATCTACAAAAATTTCTAAAATCCTGTTTTCACTTCTGGAGTATTGGATGTTGCTTAATGTGTGGGAAAAAATAATTGAAGTGACTTTATCTCAAGGTTGCAATACCAAAATGCTAAAAAAGTGAAGGAGTCTGAATTTGAAGCCTTAATGCAAATTACATCATAATTTAATAATAGTCTATTTAAGACAGCGAAAACATCAAAGAAGTTTCAAACCTACTTTGGAATAAGAGACAGCTGCCCAATACTTGAATGGTGCCATACTGCATGAGCCAGAGCAAGAACATATGTACAGTACATCTCAGAGTATGATTGATGACAGGCTGTGAAGTCAAGTAGCTGAAACGGGTATCTAACCCAGTCTGTTTCCGAAGCAAGTGTTTGACTGCTGATAACATTCACAATGCGATCATGAAGAACAATCCAATATGGCTCCTAAAGAAGAAGAAAAAAAAGATTTTTTTTTTTTTTTTAAATGTAAACATGTTATATTTAACTGTAAAAAGCAACAATTGATGGAAAATCTACATGAAAGTAGCAAATACTTGTATTTCATGGAGAAATTCAAAAACACTGCAATTAAACAAACCTAAATGTAATTTCTGAGAAAAGGAACTCTTAAAGTAGAAAGTCTTTTCCACATGGAATAAATACAAATACAGTACTGTGATTTTCTGCAAAAATCAGCTGCCTAGTCCATCATCATTTGCTTATTTAATCAATAATGACAAAGATTAATATATAAAAAGTAACATTTTCTAAAAAGCAACTTGCTACACACTGATATATTTAACAGAGATTTAAAATTTAACATTATTATGGAAGATGCTTATAAATAAGTGTTTTTAATCTTTATAAATTGCAGAAGCCCTAAAAAATTATGGGGGCTTCTTATCACATACTGTACATACAAATGAGATAATTACCCCTTACATACAGGTTACTGTCAGAGATAAAATTACATAAAAATGAGCAAAGTGCAGTTCAAGATTAGTTAATTATGTCATATGAATGACTTTGTAAGGCTTAGGACTCTTTGTTTCATCATCACTCTTTGTCCTAAGCAGTTCATTAGAGAACTGTTCAGATTAGTATGAGTGTTTAATTATTACACACTCGGTCAGTTAATACAAACTTTAGACAAATTACGGTGTCAGTTACTGTTTTAATGAAGCACAGGAGGAGAAGCAAGTTGATCCCTGGACACAAACTTAAAAGGGATCAGTTTAAAGTCAATAGTTATGTTAAGGGCTTCTTGTGAAAGATGGGAGAAAGCGAAGAAAGCCCTCAGACAGAATATGCAAATTGTACATGCGTGAATCAAGAGTATGATCCAGGAGAATCTGGAGAAATGATGCAGCAGAGCTAAACACACCCAAAAGGCGTGTATGTTGCTCTGGCGGCTCTAAATTGGTTCAGTCTTTGTATGTTGACAGTGATGGATTTGTGCTCTTGCCAGGGCAGGGAACCGTACTTCTCTCCATGCTGCTGGAAAAGACCCTACCTCAACATACACACTAAATTGATATAACTGGGTTCAGAAAATTGCAGTATGTCCTTGATCGACAATAATTATAAACATTCGTACTGATCTAAACACTTCCCTAATGAGTCATTTAAGATGGAAGGGACAATGGAACAAAGTGTCCTAACCCTTGCAAAGTCATACATACATCATAATTAACTAAACCTGAACTGCACTTTCCTAATTTTTAATATAATTTATCTTGAACATAGGAGTTATCTTGATCATACAGGCAATATCTTGTACATGTGAGAAAGTTTCACATATGTACAAGCGTTTATGTTGTACATATGAAATACAAAGCCATTGTATTTTTTTTCACCTGGCAGTTAAGGGCTTCTTTAAATACTGTACACGATGACAGGGATCTTTTAAACACCTTATTAGTGCAAGCGTGCACAACATTCTCTTCTCTCTTCAACAACATATCGGAGAAAGTGTGCTGTCAGGAATCTGAGTGGCTAGAACCTTTTCACATGTGACCAGTTACTCCTGCTTTTGTCTAATAAGTAAGCGGCAATGACAAACAATAAATCCAACAAGCATTAAGGTTTGTATGTGAGAAACATAAAAAAGATTATTCCCCACTAACCAATAGCATCAATGATCTAAGCAATTATTCCCCACTAATCAACAGCATCAATAATCTAAGCCAGGCATGTCAAACTCACTACCATTGGTGGGCTGCTTCGACTGCCATACGTGCGTCAGCGGGCCGCACTGTAACAAATACTATTATACAAAGTTACTGTAGCTTTCTTTCCAATACTGTAAACTTTAAAAAATGTAACACTTAAAATTTAAAGAAAAGCAATTTATTTCCATACAATCTCCATAAAACAGTGTAGAATTTGAGTCTTAGCCTCTTAGCTAGGTCCTTAATATATTATATTATATTCATTGCTTATATAAGAGCCTTACAGTGTGAGATTTATATCTTTAATCCCGACACTTGGCATCTCTTGTTAGTAACCAGTTTGTCAATATCCGGGTTGAAATCTTGTGCAGCTGCAACTTTTATGAGGGTTGAAAGGTGCTTGACGGTAAGTCTTGAGCGATGTGGGGTTTTGGTAGCTTTCATTAACGAAAACAATTGCTCACAAAGGTAAGTGCTTCCGAACATTGACAGTACTCTCAATGCCAACATACGGACCTGCACATACGAGGGTAGAAGGTAAGGATACAAGCCTGGCACACCAACTTTGTTGTATTTTGCCTTCAGAATAGAATATGACTGCAGTTCAATCAATTCCATTTGGATATTCTCAGGTACATTCTCAACGTTGTAAGAGAACAGCGCAATGCCCTGTTTGTGTGAACTGAAATCACGAAAAAGCTCACTGAATTCACTGATCAGTAGTTTAAGTTGGAAAACAAATCCTCCAAAAATCAAATTTTACTTTACTAAGTTTACTTCAAAGTTTATATTATAAAATAAGCCGATATGCAAAAAGCCCCCTGACCTACACTAATTTTAAAAACTCAAAATCACAAAAATATGTTAATAAACAACTCACCAACTTCTCGCGTCCACTTCAGATCTTCAGCTGTAGTCTGCACTAACTGTTCATTACAATACTAGCACAAAATTACATAAAAACTAGAGCGAAAAAACGTGAAAATATGCAAGCTATTACTACTCATAATGGTCAGTTCTGCCCAGTGGCCAGTCTCAGCAGCCCAGCCAGTAGTGTAGCCTGCCAGGGGTGGCTCTAGGCTCGTGGCGGCCCTAGGCAGAGAAAGAATTGGTGGCCCCTTCGCCCGCCAATGTCAATATGGTATCTTATGCACGGCGGATGGCCACGTCCGTTGCGGACACTGCATAGCCGCCTCGTGCTCATGACACGCTTCTATATGCGCGTGTCCGTAACTTGAAAAACAAGTGGCGGCCCGTAATATTCTCATTACGGCAGAACGTTATAATACTACATATAGATTACTGCTCCGACTCGAGCGACATTAGTAAATACAGCGTACTAATTAACAAGAAACACAATGTTTTTCGGCCACATTGCTGTCAGCTGTGTCGTTATTTTCTCTTTCTGTTTTATATTCAATATATATTGGCGTGGCGGCCCTGTGCAGGTGCACAGTTTGCACATGCCTAAGGCCGCCCCTGTTGCCAGGCTGCTGCAGCCTAGCACTTCAGTTGCGACGCCGTGGCTCATTAACTTTGGACAAGGCTCGTGGCTATACTAGCAGATGACGTTTCCAGTACCGTAATGCCATGGGAAAACGCGCTTTTGTCAGAAGGCCGAAGTAAAAAAAGTCAATAAGTAACGGCGAAGATGCAGAATGATTCAATCACAAACGATAGTAATCATTTTGTACAAGCTAACTAGGATCTGTCATGCGGGCCGCACAGATTTCTGTTGCGGGCCGCATGCGGCCCTGGGGCCGTGTGTTTGACATGCCTGATCTAAGCAATCAATCTAAGCTGAATAAAAATAAACAGGTCTTAACACCGAAGGGCAAGAGCACCAGTAACTGAAAAGTTTTACATACGACTGTATTCTAAATGTAATTGAGCTACTTACCGGTAGAGCAGTGATGACAAGCCCAATTGCATTCATCCAGGCAGTTATATTTTCTCTTGGAACTAAAGGCTGACTATGCAACAAAAACAAAAGTTGTTTATAAAAATTACACTACAAATATTAACAATACATATAATCTTAAAAATGTTAATAGGTATATCCAAAGTGTTCCCAAGGAGGTTGGAAACAGATTTAACTTAATCCACATTTATATTTTTTAAATGTATTGTTTCCATTGAGGAAGAATATACAACTGTACCAAATATAAAGCACAGGACATTTGCTTTTTTTGCAAATACTTTTTCTTCTTACTGTGAATTTCATTGCTTCTTGGTATTGCCTGTCAGAGATTCTGTGGATGGCTGATGTATAATATGCTTACCAATTCTATCTAATCTTGCCAATTCAAGACACAGCATTTCTCAGCCACTGCTAAAATTGTCACAAGATTAGAATTTTTCTTAAGTATTGTTGATTATACTCTTTTGATTCACTGAATACATTTATATACTCAGAAAAAATAATTGTAACATGATTATTAACATTTACATTTACATCATTTAGCAGACGCTCTTATCCAGAGCGACTTACAACAGTGTTTGTTAGTTTTTTTCGCATACCCCTTGGGGTCAGAGCGCAGGGTCAGCCATTGTACAGCGACCCCTGGAGCAATTACAGGTTAAGGGCCTTGCTCAAGGGCCCAGCAGAGTAGGATCTCTTTTGGCAGTGACGGGGATTCGAACCGGCAACCTTCGGGATACCAGCGCAGATCCTTAGCCTCAGAGCCACCACTCCGCCCGTAACCTTGTTATTACAATTCTAATGGAACACACTACAGCAATATCATAGTTAAAATATAACATTTTATGATGCCCTACACTATTTAATTTTTAATCATACTGCCTACACTAATAAAAAAAACACAAAGGGCTCTTTGTAGTTCTTCTAAAAAAATATGTGCTATACAAACAGACATAGTTAAACAGCCTCCTACTTTACAGCACTTGTGTTTTAGGGAGATGAATATGATAATGTACAAAAGTGTGAATACTTTTCCAAAGTACTGTACAAATTTTTACATACTGTATTTATATATCTTTACATATATACATTCACATTTATACATACAACATATTTACAAACATATTTGAATAAACTACAACGGATTTATTCCAAAGTACACTGATATTTATAAACAGATTGACTAGGTCTAAACAATAGACAGGAGTAAAAATTGCATTACGGTGGTAAGAAATAGTTCTCTTTAGTCTTGAACAAAACATTTTAACATACCTCTTTAAAACAACATTAAGAAGTGCATTTCCAACATCCTTTCCTGGTACTGCCAAGGCCATGAGTTCCACACATGTCACATGAAGAGCATGTGCTGCTGGATTGGGAAATTCATTGAACCTCCAGTCACAGTTTGGGAAAGGTCCAGGGGATTTCCCCGCCATTGGTAATATACATATTAAGGAAATAATTAATAAATAAATATTATATATATATATATATATATATATATATATATATATATATATATATATATATATAATAATAATAATTATATATACAGTATATAATAAGATAATCAGTATGATTTTAATGTTAGAAAAGAAGCAGACTTCATAAGCTTGATTGAAATTTACACTTTGAATACGTTTATCACTCAGTGAAGAACTAAAGCACCTAAACACACCTATTTCCAGTGGACATGATAAACAATAAGCAGTAGATCATGATAAAGCATGAATTGTAATATTAATATGGTCAACACGACTAAAAAGAGAAGCAGGGTCGTTTAAAATTGATTCAGACTCAAAATGAATATTTATAAACAGAGAATTCACCATATACAGTGGTTTTTCTCTCATCCACTGCTCTATGGGCAATTACACCTTATTGAGCCTATCAAAAGGACAACATGATCATGCAGTGTGTACACATTCACTATGACTAAGGCCAAATTTCCTGTTTAACAAGCTTGTGAACAGTTTGATAAAGCAACTGTTTGTAACTGCACAAACCCTGTTTAAGTAACCCATTATTTATTGCCCTTTGATGTTTACAGAAGCATTATTAAAATAACCACTATCAGATTTCATATTAGGTATAATCAGGGCTTATATTAGTTTTATTTTTTATCCATCAGACCAAACTAATTTGAAAAGTATTTCAAGCTAAACTACTAAAAATTACATACTAATGCGTTTTCTATACACAGTTCTGTGCAAAGGCTACCTGTATGAATTTTTTCTTTACACCCTGATGTTAGCAGTTTAAATAACTGGAGTGTGACTAAAGATAAATTTTTACATTAACGTGTAACATCATATTACTCTAGTTGGCAGCAACTTACAAATTTAGAGTTTTGCACACACAACAGGCATTCAGAAAAATATAACTATGAAGGAAACTAGCTTCACTGAAGGATATTTATAAAAAGACATCTCAAGAATTCTTGGTTAATACTTTAAATATATTTTGTTACTGATAACTACAGCATTTTATTTAAACTCTCGACAGATAATGTAAGCTACACAAAACAAGATATTACAAGGCTACCACTTTATTATTTTCTGCGCTTAGCCTTATATATTTTACTGTTCTGTGGTGAAGTAAGTTTTTCTGTACATCTAATTACTGTTAATATTTGTGAGCTGCTCTAACGATTGCAGTTTCAACACTGGGAACAATAGAGGATGGATGGATCGATCGATCTGTAGCACTAACATAATTAATAGTAGGGTCTTTATACAGTACATTAAATTAAGTTGTAAACTCAAACTTCTAAGAATTAAGATTCTAAAATAAACTGCTCAAAAAAATTAAAGGAACACTTTGAAAACAAATCAGATCTCAATGGGGAAAAAAAAATCATGCTGGATATCTATACGGATATGGACTGGGTAATGTATTAAAGAATGCCACATCGTTTGATGGAAATGAAAACTATCAACCTACAGAGGGCTGAATTCAAAGACACCGCAAAAATCAAACTGAAAAAATGATGTGTCAGGCTAGTCCATTTTGCTGAAATTTCATTGCAGCAACTCAAAATCATACTCAGTAGTTTGTATGGCCCCCACGTGGTTGTATGCATGCCTGACAACGTCGAGGCATGCTCCTAATGATACGACGGATGGTGTCCTAGGGGATCTCCTCCCAGATCTGGACCGGGGCATCACTGAGCTTGACAGTCTGAGGTGCAACCTGGTGGTGTCAGATGGACCGAAACATAATTTTCCAGAGGTGTTCTATTTGATTTAGGTCAGGCGAGCATGGGAGCCAGTCAATGGTATCAATTCCTTCATCCTCCAGGAACTGCCTACATACTCTCGCCACATGAGGCTGAGCATTGTCGTGCACCAGGAAAACCCAAGACCCACTGCACCAGCATAGGGTCTGACAATGGGTACAAGGATTTCATCCCGATGCCTAATGGCAGTCAAGGTGCTGTTGTCTCGCCTGTAGAGGTATGTGCATCCCTCCATGAATATGCCTCCCTGACCCAATACCAAACTGGTCAGGCTGAACAATGTTACTGGCAGCATAACGTTCTCCAAGGCTTCTCCAGACCCTTTCATGTCTGTCACATGTGCTCAGGGTGAACCTACTCTCATCTGTGAAAAGCACAGGGTGCCAGTGGTGGACCTGCCAATTCTGGTATTTTATGGCAAATGCCAATTGAGCTCCACGGTGCTGGGCAGTGAACACAGGGCAAACTAGAGGATGTTGGGCCCTCAGGCCACCCTCATGAAGTATGTTTGATTGTTTGGTCAGAGACATTCACACCAGTGGCTTTCTGGAGGTCATTTGGTAGGGCTCTGGCAGAGATCATCCTGTTTCTCCTTGCCCAAAGGAGCAGATACTGGTCCTGCTGATGAGTTAAGGAACTTCTATGGCCTTGTCCAGCTCTCCTAGAGTAACCGCCAGTCTCCTGGAATCTCCTCCATGCCCTTGGGACTGTGCTGGGAGACACAGCCAACCTTCTGGTAATGGCACGTATTGATGTGCCATCCTGGAGAAGTTGGACAACCTGTGCAATCTCTGTAGGGTCTAGGTATCGCCTCAAGCTACCAGTAGTGACACTGACTGTAGCCAAATGCAAAACTAGTGAAAAAACAGTCAGAAAAGATGAGGAGGGAAACATGTCAGTGGCCTCCACCTGTTAAACCATTCCTGGTTTGGGGGTCATCTCATTGTTGCCCCTCTAGTGCACCTGTTGTTAATTTCATTAATACCAAAGCAGCTAAAACTGATTAACAAATCTCTCTGCTACTTAACTGACCAGAACAATATTCCAGAATATCCCATTGACTTGATGCTATACTCTGATTAAGAAATATTCCTTTAATTTTTTTGAGCAGTATAAATTTACTGAGCTGATTTGTGGGTAGGAGAGAATATAGCTATGGTTTCAACATTGGTTTTATAGTTATTACATTAAGAAATATAAAACTTTTGCAAAATCTATCATGCATTGTTACTACAATTAATTAGGACTGTAACCAAATAGCATTACTCATGGACTTGACATAAGGTCTAACTTAGTTTTTGTTTGTTTATTAGAGAAAGGATATTGTCTACCAATCGTCCTATAAGCTTGCAGTAGTATGTATCATCTGGTATCCAAGGATTATCTTCTCTTGCATTCATTGCATACTTGAGGTAAGTTTCACTGAGACACCACCCTTGTGGTCTATTGTCTTTCAGAGAGCTGATAATTGCATGAACAAGCTTTCGTTTCAAATTTGTTCGTTCTCTGAGATGTCTCTCATAGTAATGAAGTGTGTTGAACAGATATGTCACTGGGCGATCTGTAAGAAACAAACATTAACTTTTTGTAAACTTTATAACTTCTAAACTATTATTTCATCTAAAAATAAATAATTTATATCTTAATTATGCATGCAAACCACAACATACTAGAACATTCAAGAACATGATTCATAAAATTATAATAAGGCAAACTGACAAAATATGTTTCACAAATTAATGATTTCACAATGGGCTGGCACTCCAAACATTTTAATTCCATGACCCTGAAACAGATGAAGCAGAATAATAATGCTGTATTCAATTAATTTCTACTTTAACACTAGAATTACCAGAGTCTACGAAAAAACTCGTAGATCCGGCCCACCTTAAAACCGTTCTCACCTCTCTTTTGTCTTCTAAATGTGCCGATTAAGAGGAGCAGCGAGCAGCCGGCTATTCCACCCCCCACCGTCGCCGAACGTTCACTAAGTTTTCCCAGCTCATGGCTTGTTTGATTATCTGGGAGTGACTGAACTGCTGGAGTTTTAGAATAAAAATAATAGATCGCTATTTGGAATACATGCATTTCATGCGTGTTCCGTTTCTACAGTAATCTGTGTAAACACATTGCTAAAACAGAAACTTTTTCATATTTTAGTAATAAATGTTACAAAATGTAGGCATAAACTATAGAATCTGTGAAGCCTGAAGTCCAAACATCAAATAAACACTCTCACAAAAGGTTCAAGGATGATACAACAGCTTCCGTGGCTTAACGCTATGGTTTGCTGACTTGGGGCACAACAGCCCTGTCGTGCTACAGAGACGCGAGTTCGATTCTCAGCTTTGAAGGAAGTGTTTTTTTTTTTTTCCTCAAACGGACATTGAATTTATAAATTGGTATGCACTGTAAATCATTATCTTTAAAATGTCAATCGCGGTTATTTCTGTTGATTAATTCATGCTTTATTTACTTAGAGTCAGAACAGGAGCTTTTTCTGCTTATTCAGCTTCTGATCTGACTTAAACAGCGCCAGTATAACTTCACACACGATCTGACGCTGTTCGTTTTCAAATAATATTGCATTACTTCGACGATGTTTTCTGATTGGTACTATTCGCGTCATAAAATGATTTCTTCAAAACGTCACATATATTTGTCTCTTTCTTTTTTTAAAATGTGCGCTGTAGCACGCAGCAACTGGCCACCTGCATGTTCTCGCGCACACTGAATAAGACAGTGCTATATGCAACCATCAGATTCAAATGTTAACAGTTATATAGCACAGAATGGAAATCAGCAGTTCTTAGCATTGCACCACGCAAGCCGTCATATCAACCGCCTACTGTAACTTGCTTTCTTTTTTCTTCGGTTATAGTCTTGAATAAAAGTGCACTTGTTTTGTTATACTTTTACATCAACATATGTTCCTGTGTTTGAGCTACATGGGCATGCTCAAAAAATACACGTATAATGCCACGAAAAGTGCATGCAGACACTTCAGTTCGCAAGCATTGGTACGACAATGCAGTCACAAGTACACTGCAGAGCTTTAGCGCGTCTTTATGTGAAAACAGCAGTATCAGATGGGGAGTGTTTGATGATTGCATATAGCACTGAAGTTACTGCTCTTTACTATGCTTTCCTCTGCATGTCCGGGAGTACAAAAGAAACAGCATACAGCAACACGTGGGGACTGGCAATATTGGGGGAAAAAAACACATGGTCGTATGTATCGTGATACACTGCAGAACTATAGCGCGTCTTTATGTGAAAACAGCAGTGTCAGGTGGGGGGCGGTAGGGAAGTATCCTAAACGCGACTGAGACAATGAAAAGTGAATTTAAAAAAAAAATAAAGCTAACCTTTACAAATATCATAAATTACACCGGCTGTTACAGACTGAAATCAAATGTATCTTTTTATTCTAAAATAGTGAAAATAAGAACACTTCTCAAAATGGAGTTGTGCAGGATCGAACTCACGACCTTTGGATTCCCAGTCAGCAACTGATACTGTTGCGCCACGGAAGCAGTGATAGCTAATGCGTGTCAAAGTCGCACACTAAGGCGGCTTTTTTTGGCGGTGGCTTTTTTTTTGTACCTTTTGTGAAAGTGTTTCTTTGATATTTGGACTTCAGGCTTCATACATTATATAGTTTATGCCTACATTTTGTCATTTGCTAATAGAATATTGTAAACCGTTTCTGTTTTAACAATGTGTTTACACAGATTACTGTAGAAATGCAACACATATGAAATGCGTGTGTTCCAAATAACAATCTTATTATTTCTACTCTAAAACTCCACTTCACTCCCAGATAATCAATCAAGGCATTAGCTGGGAAAAGCTTGTTTACGTTCTAAGTCGTTGGGGGGATGGAATAGCCGGCTGCTGGCAGCTTGTCTTTATCAGTACATTTAGATGACAAAAGACGCTGGCGGAGAGGTGAGAAGGGTTTTAAGAAGTGATTTAAGGTGGGCCGGATCTACGAGTTTTTTCGTAGGCTCTGGTAATTCTAGTGTTAAGGATGCTAATCAATAATTACACACCAAGAGATCTAATCTATATCCATGATATATATTCATTAAAAAGTAAGTACACCCCATGGAAACTGTTGACTTTTTCAACATATTTGAAGAAGCAAACATTAGATCTTCATTAAAACAGTGCCCACAGATAAATGTTATGTACTGGAACAAATCACTCATAAAATTTCCTGTCATAATCTAAATAAAAAAATGAAGATTTGTCACATTGAAAAAGTTAATGCATCCCTACATTTTTTCCACTTCATATCCATAAAATTACAATCGGGTGCAAACGAAAATCAACATTTCAGGAGAAGAACCTCATATTAACTATGAAGCAAGGTGGTGGAACTGTTATGGTTTAGGGTTGCTTTCCTGCTTTAACACTTGGGCAGCTTGCAATCATCAAGTCACCTATGAATTCTGCATCTTATCAATGTGTGCTTAAGGAGAATGCAAGTCCATGTGTCCAAAAGTTGAAATTCAACTGGATATAGACCTATTAACATGATAATGATCCAAAGTACACTAGCAAATTCACAAGGAATGGCTCAAAAAAAAGAAATGTCAAAGCCATGATTTGAATCCTACTAAAATGTTGTGAGGGTATTGGAAACCGCCAGTACATGCAAGAAACCCACAAACATTATGCAAATGAATGAATTTTGTTAGAAAAAGTGGTAAAAAAAATCACTGAGTTGATGTCATAGACTGGTGGGCAGTTATGCAAAACACCTACAAGAAGTCATTTTTACTAAATGGGGTAATACCAGCTTATGAGGCCAAAGGTGCACTTACTTTTTCCCCAGTAAACCTTTGTAACAATTGATATTTTTGCTGAAGAAGTAATTGAAAAATCAAACTTTCCTTGAATAAAAATACAAGTACATCACCTTTATCTGAAGGCACTGTTTGCATGAAGACCTACTGTTTGACTGTATAAATATGCTGGAAAAGTGAACAATTTCCATGGAGTGTACTTACTTTTTGACACAACTGTAGGATTTGTTTTACTGTAACTTTAAACAACAGCAATAAAACCACGAACATTAATTCTAAAAAGATATACATTAGCAGACTCCTTTATTAGGCAGACGAATCTTTCCCTTGAAACTGCACACATGTTGCTGCTTATGTAGTCGGGTAATTCAAATTAAAGTAGAAAGACTGGCCCCAGTAGATCATGTTTATGTGTGAAGCTATAAAGAAATAAGAACTGAGGCTGCACATGTTTAGGTGCCAAACGCATCTTAATTAATGGATCCAGAAAGCAAACATCAGAAGCAGCAATAGCACAGGTAGTATACCAAGAATGTTCTGCCACTCCAAAAAACATTAAAGCTTGTGAATGAAACAAAATCATTAATGAAGGGTTCAAAAGGAGGCTAACTTTATCTGTGTGGGTATTCAATACATATCTGAGTACAATAGTGATGGTGAAAAAAGAATTCAGAATCAGAATAAGATACCAGATAAAATGAAGTGGTTCAGCTGCATCAATTAAACAGCTCAAAATATTAGAACGTGAAAAAATATTTTCTTGGCCGATGAATCCCTAGTTATAATAATTCATTTTGATAATGAGAACATTGTGCAGGAAAACAACACATTTTTGAGACAGAAATTTGTTTCCCTGAACAATAACCACACGCAACAAGATATGTGAAAATTGCTGCCAGTCATGTGTCCCCCTTACTGGCAAAATGTGAAATAAAATAATTGGAGTAGAGACTCATCACCATTTGTAAACTCTGTACACTATAATTAATAACATGAAACAGAATCCCAGTGCAGATTGAATTAAGATTACTTTTATAAACACAGATGCCTAAATTTGTATTTCTTTCTACAGTGAACACTATCTCAAGGAACTTTATAAGTGCAGAGCTATGTCAGCTGTGGAAACTAAACCATCAATCTTAAGGCAAACCAATGATTGACTTGCTATTTAAAAACATTAGCTTATATATTGTGGCCACTCAGTAGACAACATACAGAAGCTACTAGTTCTAGTACTTTGAACAAATAATCAGGACAGCAGCTTGGGAATCATGAAGAATTATCATTAAAGAAGAAATCATAGGATTACCAGCTCCATCTACACATCTGCTTTCTGAAACAACTTTCTGAACAGAAAGTACAATATTGACAACATTTGAGTATATAACAGTAAACCTCTCTGATAGGAGCTCCTGACCTTCAAATGTGACAGCAGCCATGCATGCACCCAGACTGTTATACTGTAACGATTTCATCAGTAAACATGTGCACTATGTCTATCTTTGGGATTGTGGAGAAAAACAGGGAAAAAAACAAGTCTTTTAGGATTTTAAGATTGTTTTCATAACTGCTTTATACTTTAATATTAATTCCAACCCTGCAAAAGTGACCTTATGTGTTAAGATTTGTGGCATATCTGAATGAATAAAATACAAATATTTTTAATATCATAGAGGACAGTTAAGCATATAAAAATGTTAAGCTTTCAATGAATGTGCTTAAAGCAAAAAGCACCTGAAATCTAATTTTTATGAGGATAAATTAAAGGCTTAGTTGTGTATGAGTTTCTATATGAACTTGCTGCAAAAAAATCAATTTTATACTGGACTGCAGTAATATACAAGTAAAAGACAATCACAAAAAGCTGTGCAGTGGACAAATCTAACAAAGGTAAGTTAATCAAATATTTCTAGTACTAAAGTGTGCTGACATTCAGTTATCACTGTTTGTGTGCAACTATGGTAAAGTCAGCAGACCAATCATTTCCAAGGAGTTTCAATTTCAGTTAAAAAGGTTATACAATTAAACACCTGGAAATTTCTGTTAATACAAGTGTGTACATTACATACATACTTGATAATATAAACAACATCAAAATACTATGTGTACCTACAGTGCACATTATGATTTATATTGAGTTGTATTATATTTCAAAGCTGTTTAAAGGAGAATTTTAAAAATCTGCTAGTGTAAATACACTGCCTGGCCAAAAAAACAGTCGCCACCAAAAAAAAGGTCACACACTCTAATTTCGTTGGACCGTCTTTAGCTTTGATCACGGCACGCATTCGCTGTGGCATTGTTTCGATAAGCTTCTGCAATGTCACAAGATTTAGTTCCATCCAGTGTTGCATTCATTTTTCACCAAGACCTTGCATGATGGGTGCATCACTTCATCTGCCTCTCTTCTTACCTTGATACGCCCATCACTCTGGAACAGGGTAAATCTGGACTCATCAGACCACATGACCTTCTTCCATTGCTCCAGAGTCCAATCTTTATGCTCCCTAGCAAATTGAAGCCTTTTTTTCTGGTTTGCCTCACTGATTAGTGGTTTTCTTACGGCTACACAGCTATTCTGTCCCAATCCCTTGAGTTCCCTTCGCATTGTGCGTGTGGAAATGCTCTTACTTTCACTATTAAACATAGACCTGGGTTCTACTGTTGTTTTTCTTCGATTTGATTTCACCAAACGTTTAAGTGATCGCCAATCACGATCATTCAGGATTTTTTTCCGGCCACATTTCTTCCTCGAAGACGATGGGTCCCCACTATCCTTCCAGTTTTTAATAATGTGTTGGACTGTTCTTAACCCAATTTTAGTAGTTTCTGCAATTTCCTTAGATGTTTTCTCTGCTTGATGCATGCCAATGATTTGACCCTTCTCAAACAGACTAACATCTTTTCCACGACCACGAGATGCGTCTTTCGACATGGTTGTTTAAGAAATGAGAAGCAACTCATTGCACCAGTTGGGTTTAAATAACTTGTTGCCAGCTGAAAGATAATCGCCCATGTAGTAATTATCCAATAGGAGGCTCGTACCTATTTGCTTAGTTAAATCCAGGTGGCGACTTTTTTTTTTTTTGCCAGGCAGTGTATGTTCAGAACATTACATTCAATAACTTTTAGTACTGACAGTGTCAATATAAAGTAAGATTTACAGATTAATAATTTAAACTAGGCATTCATTACTGCATTTATTATTTTCCTAACTATCAGAAGGCAGAAGCTAGGTTGCTGCACTGTTATTTACTGGACTTATTTTGATTGTTTAAGGATAAATGTACTGTATGCATACTTTCAATTACATCATTTAAATTGAATCAAAAATCTTTGTTATTTTCCCCTTCGTATAATGCTTACAAATACATATATATTTATTTGATATTGTATTTTTGTCAACTGTTCTGAGAATTGCACGGTACTGAGTACATATGACTTAATTTCTATATATGCAAAGAAAATACCAGAGAAGCTGCATAAAATTAAGAATAAAAAAGTGAATTTAAAAGAATGTATTTTACTGATGTGAAATCTCACCATGAAATTTGTATAATCCTCCCAGGTGATCCAGGAGAGTTTCCAAAGACTTAGAAACTGGAAGAAGCTCCAGGAATCGATGAATGACAATATCAAAAACAGGAAGGAAGCGAAGGCACACATTCCCAAAATAAATTGGGAGATACTGGGGCTGAATCTGCACGGGAGGATTCACTTGCTCTGCCAAGCCTTCAAAGTAGAGTTTTTCTGGATATTTCTACAAAAAAAAAGAAAAGAAAAATAACACAACAAATGCTTTTAAAAACTTCTGATTTTTTTTACTCTTCAGATTAACACATAAGTTACAAAAATGATTACAGGCAAAGGAGCCGAGATGTTCAACTGTCTAAAATTTTTCTTAACTTGAAATATTTATTTTGATACAACTTTTCAAATGTCACTTGTTACTTTAAATGTATCTTTTAAACCATTTGACACTGTAAAATATACGCTTTTCCTGAAATAGGATGCAACCTATATAATTGGATCATGATAACATACTGCCTGAAATACTGGTAGCACAATGCTAATGGGTTATGCAGTGTTCGCTGAAAAAAATTGATGATACTGCTGTGGCACTGTAAAACTTAAAATATGCAGATTGGTAAATAGACTAATCAACTAATGGGTATAAATGATTCCTATACAGTGTTCACATACTGTCACAAACAGTACTTCCTATTTCTTCTGTAGCTATGACTAGGTAAATGACACCTAGTCCAACACCCAATGCACCATCCAAGCCACATTCCTTCCGGCCTTGAACCGGTGTAGGCACCTATGTACAAGGTGTCGGGTCACAGCCATATTTAAAAGTGTTTTTTGTATTTTTCAGTAAACCCACAACTTAATCAAAACCAATAATGGCACTTTTACATACCCAAGGGTGTCTTCTTTCAAATAAATCATTAGTTTCCATGTTGTCTGCTCACTTTCGTTATTCAAATATGTGATTACACATGTATATCCCAAGGTGAGCAGCGTGTCACAACTGAGTGAATGAGCTTTTATTAAAGATCTCACCTACTGCAAGCCAAATACAGTGAAAGGCTCATTACCACTGGATATCTGAGTTTCAGCCCATTTTAATGATGTATAGTTGTTTGTGATTGGTCACTTATATTACAAGTCACAGCTGTGTGTAAAAGACAGGAAAAGAATGGCTTCTGCAACAACTCATCTTTACTCACTGCTTCACACAAAGATTGAGGAAGATTCTGAAAACTGACTTGACTCTGTTGTGAACAATGTATTCGATTAAGGAGTTGATGCTAGGATTGATTTGTTAAGTACTGCTTTCAGTACAACTTTAAAGCATCGTGGAGTGGATTTTTACAGTTCAAATAAGATGAGTTGAATTACCATACCCAGAATGCTGTGCTCTACCTAGGTTAGTTTATGGAGTACTGCTCTTTCAATTTCAACTTAACAGTACTAGCTGTGTTTCATAGCTTGCCTTTGAGTACTATTGTGCTGTACTTGGGCCTCTTGAAGTTTTATGTGAGGACATCATTAATAACCCCCCACTCAGCTCCTCTGTATCATGAACTCATGTTGCTGAGATAGAAAAAAGGCATTTTAGCCAGTGGCTTGTTCATGGTATAATCCCCAACCAACTTTGCTGTGTCATATTTTTTATCCCATTTTTACCTGAGCTTGCTCCCAAACACAAACCTCTAAACGATGGGATAAAAATATCTTGCACAGCTCTGTTAATACCATGGCAATAGCAGGGGTAGGGTGGATTATACTGTGAACAAGTATCATGTGATTGTTTAGGTGCTAGAGACTAAATGTTTCCAAAAAGGGAAACTATGTTTCCAAACAGAGGGATACATTGTGCCAAACAGTATAACTTTGTAATGCTATAGTATATGACATCTAAACTTGATACAATGATAACAGACAGATTAGGGCACACAAGAAACTTGATTTCATAGTTGTGAATTATGAAATGTCTTGGTTATGTACTGTAAAATTCAGTTTTTTTGGAGAGAAATCCCTAAAGCTCCAAGTATTTTTTGTGTTTTATTTAGTTGATATTAGTGTAAAGAAAAGGATTTTAATCATATAAATACTTCCTTTTAAAAATGTGAAGTACTATACTCACTACCCTTCAGGCATTTGCAGCTCCTTTATTAAATAAGCAAAGTTAATAGTCATTTATTTTATGTAGTTTAGGGGCAATAATGCCAAAAAAACTGTGTACTGTATACAGGGCTAACCAAGCCATCTACAAGAGACTTAGCTTTCGAAGGCAAATTTCTGGTGCACTGTAGAGTACCTTGGCACTTTTGCTTTATTACTATTTTGTTTCTGTTATTAAACAGGGCTCTCCAGTCTCCAGATACTCCAAACAACTGCACCAGTCTCTTTTGAGTTCCTTATATTCATATAAGAACATCTGAAACATGGCAATACAAAAATCCATAATTACATTTATTTGATTTCCAGCACAATAAATATTTACGAAAAGAATCCATGCTCTGAAAAAATAAAAGCAGCTCTGATGTCCTTCCCAGTGTTAAAATTAGAGTTAGGACACAACTATGGCTTTTGTGGCACTGTTTAGGTTCTTAAGCCTGGTTTTGGCTTGTAATTCTCATTTTAATACAAACCAAGAAGTTCACTTATTGCAGGAGTATTCTCCAGTAGACAAATTCTCTAACTCACTGGAAATACTGTAAACAGAATAAATATCACTCTCTTCTCAATCAGGGTTGGAACATGTTTAAAGATCGAGTCAGAAAGAGTGTCTTAACACTAGAATTACCAATGCCTACAAAAAAACTCCTTAAATCCCATCACACCTCTCCGTCTGTGTCTTTTATCTTGTAAATGTGTTGATAAGCCCAAGCAGCCTGCTATACAATCCACCCACCGCCGCAGAAAGGGCCCAGCTCAAGCCTCGATTATCTTAAAGTGAAGTGCTGGAGTTTTAGAGGAGAAATAATACATCATTATTTGGAATACATATATTTCATGTGTGTTCCGTGTCTACAACAATCTATGTAAACACATCGTTAAAATAAAACATTTTTCATGTTTTAGTAATAAATGACAAAATGTAGACATGAACTGTATAATATGTGAAGCCTGAAGTCCAAATATCAAATAAACACTTTCACACAAGGTGCAAGTGCAATATGACATGATGCAGCTATTTATACATATATATACACATATATATATATATATATATATATATATATATATATATATACATATATATATATATATATATATATATATGTATACACACACACACACATACACACAGTCAAAGTAAAAAGTATGTGAACCCTTTGGAATTATCTGGTTTACTGCGTGAATTGGTCATAAAAAATGATCTGATCTTCATCTAAGTCACAGGTACTGATATACACAATGAGCTTAAGGCAAAGACACACAAAAAATTCTACTCTTTCATGTCTTTATTTTACATATGCATTCAACGTTCAGAGTGGTAGTGGAAAAAGTAAGTGAACCTTGGAATTTAATAACTGGTTGACCCTCCTTTGGCAGCAATGGCCTCAACCAGGCACTTGCTGTAACTGCAGATCAGACCTGCACATCATGCGGGGACGAATTTTAGCCCATTCTTCCCTGCAGAACTGCCTTAACTCTTCCATATTCTTTGGATGTGTTCTGTGTATGGCTCTCTTCAAGTCATTCCACAGCATCTCAATAGGATTGAGATCTGGGCTCTGACTGGGCCACTCCAAAAGGCGGAGTTTGTTTTTCTGAAGCCATTGTGCTATGGATTTGTTGCGATGTTTGGGGTCATTGTCCTGTTGTCCACCCAGCCTCTTCTGAGTTTAAGTTGACGGACAGACACCCTCACATTATCCTGGAGAATTTGTTGATAAACTTGTGAATTCATTTTCCCCTCAACGATGGCAAGCTGTCCAGGCCCTGATGCAGCAAAGCAGGTCCAAATCATGATGTTCCCTCCACCATACATTACTGTAGCGATGATGTTTTAATGTTGATATGCAGTGTCCTTTTTACGCCAAATGAAGTCCTGCTTGTTCCTCCCAAATTTTGGTTTCATCACTCCACAAAACATTTTCCCAGTACCATTGTGGGGTGTCCAAGTGCTCTTTCGCAAACTTCAGGCATTCAGCAATGTTCTTTTTTGATAGCAGTGGCTTCCTCCTTGGTGTCCTGCCATGGACTCCTTTCTTGTTCAATGTTTTGTGTATAGTTGACTCATGAACAGAGATGTTAGCCAGTTCTAATGACTTCTTCAAGTCCTTTCCCGTCACTCTAGGGTTCTTCTTTACCTCAATGCTGACTTTGCGTTGTGCTCTTGGGGTCATCTTGGCAGGGTGCCCACTTCAGGGCAGAGTAGCCACGATACCAAATTGTCTCCATTTATAGACAACTTGCCTAACAGTATACTGATGAATATCTAAAATCTTTGAGATGGCTTTGTAGCCCTAATCTCCTTATGTAGATTAACAATTCTCGATCGTAGCTCTTCAGACAACTCTTTTATGTGAGGCATGATTCTCATCTGGATATGCTTCTTGTCAAAAACTCAAACTTTATAGTTTTTATTATCAATCAAGATAATTCTAGGCCACACCGCTGAACTCGTTTCATTAAATGGACTCCAGGTGCGCTAAATTCTGACTGTAATGAGTTATTTAAAAAGTCATTAGTTTAGTGTTTACTTACTTTTTCCAACCTTTTGTATCACAGTTTGAATGATTTATTCAATATTGTCAGAAATTCTCAGAAAATGTGTATATCTTTAGTTATAGGAGACCATGTTTGTTCATTATTGTGACTGACATGAAGATACAACCATGTTTTATATGGGAATTAGACATAAACATATAGATAATTCCTAGGGGTTCACATACTTTTTACTTTCACTGTATACTGTATATTATATATATATACAGTGGTGTGAAAAACTATTTGCCCCCTTCCTGATTTCTTATTCTTTTGCATGTTTGTCACACAAAATGTTTCTGATCATCAAACACATTTAACCATTAGTCAGATATAACACAAGTAAACACAAAATGCAGTTTGTAAATGGTGGTTTTTATTATTTAGGGAGAAAAAAAAATCCAAACCTACATGGCCCTGTGTGAAAAAGTAATTGCCCCCTGAACCTAATAACTGGTTGGGCCACCCTTAGCAGCAATAACTGCAATCAAGCGTTTGCGATAAATTGCAATGAGTCTTTTACAGCGCTCTGGAGGAATTTTGGCCCACTCACCTTTGCAAAATTGTTGTAATTCAGCTTTATTTGAGGGTTTTCTAGCATGAACCGCCTTTTTAAGGTCATGCCATAGCATCTCAATTGGATTCAGGTCAGGACTTTGACTAGGCCACTCCAAAGTCTTCATTTTGTTTTTCTTCAGCCATTCAGAGGTGGATTTGCTGGTGTGTTTTGGGTCATTGTCCTGTTGCAGCACCCAAGATCGCTTCAGCTTGAGTTGACGAACAGATGGCCGGACATTCTCCTTCAGGATTTTTTGGTAGACAGTAGAATTCATGGTTCCATCTATCACAGCAAGCCTTCCAGGTCCTGAAGCAGCAAAACAACCCCAGACCATCACACTGCCACCACCATATTTTACTGTTGGTATGATGTTCTTTTTCTGAAATTCTGTGTTCCTTTTACGCCAGATGTAACGGGACATTTGCCTTCCAAAAAGTTCAACTTTTGACTCATCAGTCCACAAGGTATTTTCCCAAAAGTCTTGGCAATCATTGAGATGTTTCTTAGCAAAATTGAGACAAGCCCTAATGTTCTTATTGCTTAACAGTGGTTTGCGTCTTGGAAATCTGCCATGCAGGCCATTTTTGCCCAGTCTCTTTCTTATGGTGGAGTCGTGAACACTGACCTTAATTGAGGCAAGTGAGGCCTGCAGTTCTTTAGACGTTGTCCTGGGGTCTTTTGTGACCTCTCGGATGAGTCGTCTCTGCGCTCTTGGGGTAATTTTGGTCAGCCGGCCACTCCTGGGAAGGTTCACCTCTGTTCCATGTTTTTGCCATTTGTGGATAATGGCTCTCACTGTGGTTCGCTGGAGTCCCAAAGCTTTAGAAATGGCTTTATAACCTTTACCAGACTGATAGATCTCAATTACTTCTGTTCTCATTTGTTCCTGAATTTCTTTGGATCTTGGCATGATGTCTAGCTTTTGAGGTGCTTTTGGTCTACTTCTCTGTGTCAGGCAGCTCCAATTTAAGTGATTTCTTGATTGAAACAGGTGTGGCAGTAATCAGGCCTGGGGGTGGCTACGGAAATTGAATTGAGGTTATTTTTTAACAAGGGGGCAATTACTTTTTCACACAGGGCCATGTAGGTTTGGATTTTTTTTCTCCCTAAATAATAAAAACCATCATTTAAAAACTGCATTTTGTGTTTACTTGTGTTATATTTGACTAATGGTTAAATGTGTTTGATGATCAGAAACATTTTGTGTGACAAACATGCAAAAGAATAAGAAATCAGGAAGGGGGCAAATAGTTTTTCACACCACTGTATATATATACACATACATACATACATACATACATACATACATACATACATATATATATTTATTATGGTGGACAGCCGGGACACTCTTTTGCTATATGTTCAGGGGGAGCAACCATGGACTGTGCAATACCTCCCCCTGGACGCTAGATGGCAGCCCCCTTGGGTTGGAGCGGTGCCTCCGTTTCCTGCAGGGCTCCATGGGAATTGAACTTGGGTGCAGCCCTGTTGGGTTCCGCAGGCGCCGCCAAGGGGTGCTGCAGCTGGGACTCCTGAGCCCTTATGGGCAGTGTATTCGCCACACCCGGAAGGGCAGCCGGAACTTGGCAGTCAACCACCTGGAGTACTTCCGGGTGGACTATAAAAGGGGCCAGCAGCCACCAGTCGGGAGGAGGACAACAAAGCTTGACAGAGAGGAGTGCTGGTGCAAAGGAAAAGAGTGTGGTGTTTTGGGACTGTGTTGTGCCTGTGGGACATGGGGAAGATGTGTCCCACAGGTGAAGAAAAATAAATGTATCTTTGTTTTTATACATGCCTCCGGTTTGAGTCAGTCGGGTCAGTAAATATTTATACATTTACTTCTTTTACTATTCTCAAAAGTGCAGAACTTGACATTTGAAAATGGACCATGAAACAGCTAAAGTAAAACCTGGCAATAACAAAAATCATCAAGATTTTTGCCAATTGAAGATGTAATAGTTACAATAAACAAGAAATGAACTCCTCTTATTCAGTATGATCCTGAATGAGTTGCTTTATAGCAATAATGCTGAAAATAATGCTTTTCAGCATTAAAAATAATTTGGCTATTAATTAAAGTAAATGCAGAATCTTAAGTGTTAAAATGAAGAGGAGTTGTGTATGCAGTACCTTATGATAGTTCATGTGTTTTGTATGCCAGTCACTCTGCAGCCAGTGTTCCGGAGAGTTCTCCTTCACAAAGTCACTCACTCTGTTCCTGAAATCATTGGGTTTGAGTAGTAGCAGCTGAATTATGAAGTAGCAGACTTGGGCTTCATTTCCCTCATGGCTTCTCATGGCCTAAGAACAGAGAAATGTGTTTAGATAACTGAAGAGCAAAATATAATAAAAAGTAAAAAACTCAAAACAAAATTATTCATTCTGGTATTTAACACTGAAACAAGACAAAAAATTACTGGCTTCCTTTTTTACATTAGAGTGATATTATAATATACTGTATTTTCCTACAGAGTATAGCAGATTTACTAGATCTAAACATCATTTATATTTATATCACAAACCTACTGATTCTAATACTTTATTACATGCTTCCAGTTTTCACGCCAGATCACTGATTAATAATTTGCCTGTGTCTCAGTTCTTTCGTATTTGTCATATTTCATTAGTCAAGCCAGGGATATAAAAGCCCTTTAATTGCATAGAGGACATTCTAAAACCCTGCAGTGGGTTGGCACCCTGCCCAGGATTGGTTCCTGCCTTGTGCCCTGTGTTGGCTGGGATTGGCTCCAGCAGACCCCCGTGACCCTGTGTTCGGATTCAGCGGGTTGGATAATGGATGGATGGACATTCTAAAACCTGCGTTAAGATGACATTTAAACATGCTCTTTACACTAACAGGGAGTTATTACTTACATCAAAAAGAATCCATGACTATTAATAATCTTATTTATTCTTATTACGCTAATCAGATTAAACATATCATTTTGAAACATTGGCATATATTAAGATTACATCCTAGCTAGTCTGATGCAGCTCTCTTTGCCTTTCCTTGTGGTTGAAAACTTCTGACCCATTAATTAATTATTTACGTGTGGCTATTTCTATTCTTTCCATTACAACTTTTAAACACATTACTCCTGGACATTTTCCCTGTTTGAACTGTAGCTATTGTGGGAAGTTTTAAAAGGTAATTTAATCACTACTCCACAGGACAATATCGATCTAAAAAAACAGATCGAATTGCAGCAAAAAAGTGTCATTTATCTCCTGCTACATCCCAGTCCTTTGTTAAACATAGGTAAAACCCTACGTTCCATCTGTCATTATATTACGGAACATAAAACACAACACCAGGACCAAATCTTTGAAACATCCTGCATCTAGGCATTTCTAGGCTCTGGGTCCTTTGTATGTCCAGTGGGCAGGTCATGTGCTCCTCTCTCCTGTGAGTAGCTTCAGTGTTTGCAGGCTCTGAGCTTGTACTGTCGTCGACTTCCTCGGGAGCGCACACTGGTTGCCAAAGGGCGTCTAGCTTCTTGTTCCCTAGAAGATAAGTGCTAGCAAAAGATGTAAAACACTCGTGGAACCTAATGCTCCTTCAGCTGGCACTTATCTCCTTCCTGGGCGTGTTGTTTCGCACACTTCTTCTTTGGCAAGCCATATAGCTCCTTGACTTGCCGCTCACATCTCGGCAAATGGCATGTGCCCGGCTTGGCGCTAACCTCCCTTCTGCCTGGCCCCTTTTCATCCCATCACGAGCGGGGCGGCAAGTCACAGTGCCTCTTCTGCTGGCATTGTGCACATGCTGCCGTGCTTCCATGTGCCAGCGCTGAAGTGTCGGGGTGGTCACAGAATTTAAAGTGCAGGTCCCTGCCTCACAGACGGATAGGAATCCTGCCAACTACGCCACTTGTGACCAGATGTGGGCACTCTAGCCTCCCAAACCTGACACAAGCAGACACCAGGCACAAGTTTAGTGTAAGCATTTTCCCTTAGCATCACATGACACTACAGCACAATAAGCACTTTTTCTTCTTTCTTCTCTCTCTTTTCCTCTCTCAGTTGCCTTCACTCCTGCTCTGGCAAGCTTTATCCTCTCCCTCCCGACACTGGCTCACAGAGTAATGGCAGCTGGCTCCTTTTATTCTATTCCTGGGAGTGCTCGGGGTGGCTTGTTAGCCAGGCCTGGATTCACTCCCAGGTGTGGTGAAAGCCCCATGTAGCAGGACTCTGTAAGCTCCACAGCTCCCCCTGGTGGCATCCTTGGAACCCAACAGGACTGCAGTGAATTCTCATGGAGCCCTGCGGGAATCCGTGGCTCTGCAACAACCTGGGGGAGTGCCACCTAGCGCCCCAGAGGACATATGTTATATAAAGTTTTGTTTAAACTCAGTGTACAGAACTGTTTACAAACTAATATTATGGTTACAGTGCTGAATTTTATAGATCAGTGTCAAAAGTGTGCTTTACACTTAAACACGAAAGCCCTATTTATGCTGGGAACAATTACATTCACAGTGACTTATTATAAATTAAATTGATTTTTTAGTGTGATTGTACAGCTTAGCAGTCTATTTCATTCAGATTTTTTTAACACTGTTAAGAGTGTTAAGGAGAATGTCATTCATTATATTTTCACCTTGCCACTATAGTCTTGGTTTAAGCCTATAATTACATTTTTATAACTAGGGTAGCGAGAGGGAACTAAAACTATGCTAGTTGAGTAGCACCAAAAGGGTAGAAGAGAGCTAGCTTTAGCCACAAAATTCACTATTGTTATGGAGGTCAACAGTTCATGTGTAAAACAAGGTCTCCTGACTCAAGGGAATGTCTACTTATACTGAAACAAACTCATCACTCTCAACAGTTCTCTAGTTCTAAATATCAGACCTCTCATGTTCCATCCAAATTACCACATTTTCATTTAAAAATGCAGATTTAGCCTTTTGACCAGACTAGACCAGCATTTTCAACCCTCAAAAATGAAGAATTTTTAAAACACACTCCAGTGCCAGATTTAAACTTTAATAAACACAGAGTCAGTGTTGTAATGTGGACTGCAAAAAGAGTCCCCCAAGAACCATACTCTAATTGCACTTAATTGTACTTATTTCTAAGCCCTTCCCTGATTGGATTATGCTCATTACAACATCTTATTCACTGATTGGTCACCCTCCACAGAAGAAAAAATTACTCCAATATAACTGGAATTGAAAAGTTGCTTTCCATGGCATTTGTGTTGCTTGCCTGAATGTATCCAATTATGTTTAGTACAATTTGAATGCTACTTAAATGTGCAAAATGCAAATAACTTGTCGGTTGCTACTGTTTTGTAATAAATGTCATGGCCGGCAGCATTACTTTTATAGTGAAAAATTCAGAGCCTGTAAAAATCAGATTGTAAATAACTCCGTTGAATGAACACAGATCTGACCAAATTATTAAGCGTCACTTTAAAATTTGCAGTGTTTATGTTCAATGATAACACAGCCACTGCCATTTCTGAAGACTGTTGCTTTCAATTGTAATCAGCACACTGATGTGACACTGGGCAGATGGCTGCAGCTCCTTTAATAATTTCTTAGTTTTTCTATGCTGTGAACTCACTATCGGGGTCCTGCATATGCTGGTAGTTTTGAAAGTGCATAAAACACAAAGGAACCCAATTTCTATGGGGCTCTGAATTTTTCACTGCAATTTACTGCAGTCCCTTAAACTCCACTTATACATGAAAATGCAGTATTATGGATGGAACCTCAGATGTGAAAGCTTGTAACATAAGTAAAATACTTGCCTTTGATCAAGTATATTATTTGGACACATGACAACATAAGGTTCTCTACTCTGTTTTTTTAATTTTACCAATGAAATTGTTGTAATCAATTAGAGAAAAGTATAATGAGCCTCAAGTCACTGTGCAAATAATAATAATTCTTTACATTTATATAGAGCTTTTCTCACTACTCAAAGTATTCTCCATGCAGCGAGAATTCGGGAAGCGAACCCATAGCAAAAAGGAAACATAATTTCTATTTGTTTCCTCAAGTACAAAGAAGTAATTGGATGAATTCTTTAAGAAGCTAGTTAGATATGTGTTGTTAGAAGAAAAAAAAAAAGTGTATACAGTAATCCCTCGCTACTTCGCGGTTCACTTTTCGCGGATTCACGACTTCGCGGATTTTTAAATACAAGTGATTGCCCGCCTATCGCGGAAGTTATGTTCCAGACCCATCAGCAACAGGAGAAAATCCGTGATATAAAAAGACCATATAAATAAACATTTTTTTAGTTTAAGCCTTAAAATACCCATCCCACATGCTTTAAACACATGTAAACTTATAAAACACACTTTGTTAACACATATGATATGTGGATGACGGGCTAAGGATATGAGTAACATCTCACTATTATAAAACATTTTAACTTCACGCAAGACAAGACAGCGAGACAGGAAAATTGGTGATGTACACCTAAAAGCCTGATTGTACAGGCTTTTAAATTATTGACACGCAGAGCGACAAGCAGCACAAACCCAGCACAAAGTCCACTTCTCCTTAGCGTTCATTCAGCTCCCCACCCCCTTGACAATGCGAACTGCGCTTCCGGGGAGGGGGGGTTTGAGCGAAGGTGCGTTCAGCTCTCACACACCCACACACACACACACACACACTCCTCGAGCAGAGCGACAAGCAGGCATTTTGGCAGAAGCAGCACAAAGTCCATTTCTGCTCAGCGTGAGTTCAGCTGCCCCCCTTCACAAAGCGAGTGCAGACACATTGACGTCTGATCGCTGCGTGTAGTGTGCAGTGTTGGTCTGTGGTGTTTAAGAATGTAGAAAGTGTTTAAGAGCATAGGAAGTGTTTATAAGAGTGTGGGAAAGGTTAACAAGAGAGTGAGAAAGGTTTATAAGAGTGTGGGAAGGGTTTATAAAGCCTTAAAATATGTATAAATAATAAAATAAATATAGGTCGCTACTTCGCGGATTTCACCTATCGCGGGGGGGCTCTGGAACGTAACCCCCGCGATAGGTGAGGGATTACTGTACATATATACACATATATATATACATACATATACATATACATACTGTATACATATACATATATAACACACACCTCCAAATATACAAGCAGTCATCCCTTGTTAAATGACTAATTCATAACTGAAAATTGGATGAAATGCAGATATCTAAAAACTGTTTGCCAATATTTTAAATGAGAAAAAAAAAAAACCCAAAACATTTTCCTCAAACATACATTCTTAAACACCTATATAACCATCAACACTTAATTTCCCTGTGATATAAAACAGGTTATTCACCAACTACCCAATGGAGAAACTGTTAATGAGGTCATTCATTTGAACAATTCTGTATAGTAACTTATGATTGGGATACGTGAGACAAACAGGATATTCACTTTTGTGCAGAGAGAAAGGTTTGCCGCCCATAGAAACCAGTATGGTGGAATTGGTTCTCTGCAATATGTAGTTATAAATTGGTCAAAATTGTTCTTCTCTTTTTTTTAATTAAATGTATATATAGGTTATGTTATAGGGAGAACATTAAGAATTTAGAATGCTTCTCTATTTAGAGAAATATGTTTTAAAGTGCATGTATATTTAGCTCAACAGGCTTTTATTAATCAGTATTTCAGAACAGAACAGGGTTTAACACATTCTGCTCATGAAAATTTAATAATATATTGAAAAAGTAGGAAGTTAATGGTTAATGATATCCTTCATGGCAATGTACGTTTTACAAATCTAATTCCATATTTCAGCATAGTCAAACAATCTTTTAATTAAACATTTTAATCTCACTTATTTGTTGACAGCCATACTACAAATGTAAAGGCTTATCTGACAAGGAAATCTCCCTTTGATGTATGAATGTGTATTTTATGTACCATAACCAAGTTTTCCCAGTCTTACTGAGGAAATTACTGAGATACAGTACTTGAAAAAATTTTCTAAAATTTAAAAGAATAATTCTGGCCTAGACACTATTTGCAATAAAGAAACAATAAATAAATAAATGTCAAACAGGTAAGACATGGAATCTAAACTTGCAAAAAAAAGGGTACACTCTTTAATATTTCATATATTATTACACTCTTAACTACTAGTTACCCTTCTTAAAAGCTTCCATTCTTATACACTTCAGTAGTATTTAGGGAATAAAATAACACATTTCTGCCAGATCAAAAAATTTGGATTCAAAGAACATTTTTAGCACACTGTTAGACTTAGACACTGTGCTTGACTGATCAATATAATTAATTGCTTTGAGCTGCAAAGTGTTATTCTAATCAACACAAATTAGCACAAACCACATCTGATGATCTATAAATAGCAAACTTTAAAACTGACCCAAAATAAGAAACAATAAGGTTGTTTTCATTCACACACAAACATGTGATAGTTTGTATGTAAACAATATAACAAAATTCATTAAATGAACCAATCATTACATGGACTTACATTTTTGAACACAAAACATACTAGCAAATATTAGCTTACCAAACACAAAATAAGCCTGTCCAAGGTGACAATGTTGTATTTCCAGACCATGTCATTGAGGATTTCGATACATTTGTTTAACTGCTGGCCCCCAGCAGAAGTAGAGAATTCATACACTAGGAAATCAGCAAATGTCCTGACATGAGCCACCAATGATCGTGCTCCAATTCTCTCGAGAACCCTTTAAAGCAAAGAAAGAAAGAAAAAAAGAAAAAAAAAAACCTGACATGTTTGTATTACTATGCTCAGTTAACACTATAAACATAAAACACACATCGGTACTTACAAATAAGTAAACCTTTGTGCTTAATACAAAGTTTAAATATTCACACAAATTTTTAAAACTGTTTACTTGTAAACTAACCCACTAAGGAGGTGTCTTAATTATGAATATTTCTCATCTTACTAATATAACACTTAAATCTAAATGTAAAATTTAGAATATGAGATCCTTGTGCAAAAGAAAGTCTTTAATGTGTTAACTAAAATATAATGGTGCTACTATGCCTTGTTTCTGGCTGGTCTGTATACTGTACACAAAATGGTGTGCTCTTTACACAGTTAGCATTCCTGCTGTAAGCTCTGTAACAGCTCTTCCTCTCATATCTTAATGTAGGTTTTTATCATCTTGCCAGAGCACAAAAAACAACTGCAATTTTTAACTTCAGAAAACTATGTAATTAACATCTTGTGACAGACACAAAACTGAGAATTCATATAAAATTCCAACTCAATTTGCAATCTACTCTACATATATAAAATCCTAAGCCTAAAAGTGTAACGATTTTATGTCACTTTTTTGTCACGCTTTAAGATCGGATTTATTTTAAAACCTACATACTGTATATATGTTTGGTATCATTCTTTTCAGAATTTATCGAACTTTAATATGATTTTGTTAGATTTTCAGATTCTTATTCCATTTTTAATTTATAAACTAAAAAATAATCAAGAACTCACGTCCCGCGAGTAGAGACTTTGTGCCAAGAGATTTAACCACGCCTGGGGCTGGAAATAAAAGACAAAGGGTAGGATAACTGCTATACAGGCTTTTAAATGTTCGAAGCGCCACGTGAGATGCAGATCATGAAGCACGGCAGCAGCAGCAAGCCAGCAGCTGATCGAGAAAAGAAGAGGTTTAAAAAAAAAAAAAAAACTATTTCCCATTGTATCACCGTTTAAGAGGGGGTTTTGGAGGAGCAACCGTGTCTCCTTGGGGTGCGTTCAGCCCCCCTCTTCACAGCGCGAGCAGCAGAGATGCGAAGTGGCTGGCGTATAGCGCAGGCCTTGGGGTCGGTGAGCAAAGTGAGCAGGGGCGAAACCCCTCTAAAATAATAATTTTTCTTTTGTACATTTACGGATTTTACTACTGGCCGCAACTGGGAGTTAGCATAATATTCTAATTAACTAGTTGAATCTCATTGCAAAATTCAAATTTATACTGCAACAAATTTTAAGAAACCTTTAATTTTAAGGAAAGAGATTAACAGGTTAATTGGACAAAAAAATTTCAGCAGGAATAAGATTAGGAAAAGGAAACCGGTAAGACAAGGCGGTTGCAATAAGAAAACATTCAGCACACATGTAATAAAATACTTCTTGTGTAGAATCATGGAAAACTACATCTAACAGCTTGAACTAGAATTAAACTTATGGATTTTCATATTACATCTTTCGGACACAACAGACAAATAGGAACTGCTAAACAGGTTGTTCTCTTATATGTGCCAATGAAAGGACACAGACACTAGGTGAGTTTAATAGGTATTACTGACTCACCTGTACCCAATTTGGTTAATATGATCCGTCTCCAACAGCATCTTCCACAAAAGGCAGAGGAACAATGGAGGGGATCCTTGCATCGAAAAATGAGTGATGATGTCATTTTCATTTGTCATAGACTTCCACTTCCTGTACTCCTCCTCCACATTTTTCTTCAAGTTAAAGCGGCTTTCCTGTGGGACATTGTTTTGTCTGAAGAATGCCTACAAACAAATTAAAGATTAATTGCATATTTTTCAGATTCAACTTTATTGTCACTCAAATACAGAGTATAACATTCTTACTTTCATGTATGAGTACTCAGCATATTCTAATTAAAATTAAACAAAGTAAATAAAAATGAAGCAGACCATCAATAAAGCAAAACATATGCATCTATATAAGTGCAAAACCTTTTACAAGTGATGATATCAGGTCAGGCTAGGCTGTGGAGCATGCACTGCTACAACGCATTGATGCAACCAACACACGACAAAACAGCTCGGGATCCTGGTTGGCAACCACCCAGGCAGACATGTGGTCTAGTCCCATCCCCCGGAAATTACCATCATCTATTACAGCCAGATGTTATGTGGGTGTCCACTTGAGTTGCTTGGGTCCTCAACAATGAGGAAACCTATGAGCCAGATCACCCTCGAGGAATCACGCCAGACTGCCGTAACTGATACTTCCTCACTATGCAGGTAATGTACCTCATTCGTGACTCTGTGAGCAACTGCTCTTTTGACACAAAGTCAAACCAGCGGTACCCAAGGGTTCTCCAAAGAGATACAGTACCAAAGGACTCCAGTCTTCATCCATGTCATGTCTTTCTACCAAATAGCAAAACAAGAGGCACCAGGACTCTAAAGACTTGGACCTTTGTTCTTTTGCAAAGATATCGGGAGTGCCACACACACCTTTCCAGCAACCTCAGGACCTCCCCCATGCTCTCCCAATTCATCTACAGACTTCATAGGAAGAGTCACCAGAGACATGTCACAGCCTAGGTAAGTAAAACTAGGTCAATGCCTGTGCCCAAGAGATCATTAAAGGCCTGGATCTTGGTTTTTATCCAGGGTACTTGCAAGCCCAGACACACTGACTCCTTGCTTCTGTCTCTTGAGAGCCCCAATCAGAGCCTCCATCGATTCCACGAAGTTCGCAGATTCGTCAGCAAAGTCAAGATTAGTGACTTTCTTCACCAACAGATGCTCCACAGTTGCTGGACCCCACAACCCTACCCAGCACTCAGTCCACGCAAGCACTGAACAGAGTAGGAGCAAGAACACATGCCTGATGAACCCCAGAATCAACTGGGAAAAATGCAGAGGTTCTGCCTCCACTCTGCACAGCACTCACAGTACCAGTGTACAGGCTGGCCATGATATCCAGCAACTTCAGGGGAATCCCACAAAGTCTTAGGATGTCCCCACAGGGCTGCTTGATCAACTGAATCAAATGCTTTATGTAATTCAACAAAGGTTGCAAAGAAACTCTACCAATATTCTCATTTGTGCTCCATGAGAACCTTCAGTGCTAGGATGCAGTCAATGGTAGACTTTAGGCATAAAACGAGACTGCTCCAGTCAGTCAATGGTAGGTGAGCAAGTGATCACAGATCCTATTGAGGATGACCCTAACAAGGACCTTATCTGGCACCAAGAGCAGTGTTATCCCCTTGTAGTTGCCGCAATCCAGGCAATCACCTTTCCCTTTCCAGATAGGAACGACAAGTCCAGTTCTTCAGTCAGTTGGGATGATGCTCGTGTCCTAAATTGAAGCAAAGATTACTTGCAATGCAAGGAGGACAGCCTTACCACCACCCTTGAGAGGTTCATCCCTGATACCATCGATCCCTGCAGTCTTCCCTACCTTCAGCTGGTTCACCACCTGTGCAATCTCAGTGAAACTGGGTGGTTCACAGCTAATTGGAGGATCAGCCTCAAGAACCGTGGATCCAGAAATATCCAATGTCCTAGCCAGAGGATCTGCTTTAAACAGCTGTTCTAAGTAGCCAGCCCAGTGGGTCACAATTGCAGCATTATCTGTAAGGACCGTTCCATCACCTGCCCTGACTGCAACTCTCTGAGGAACAAATCTGGATGTGTGTAATGCTTCAATTCCTCTGTAAGCAGGACGTGGGTCACACAGATTCCTCTAATAAACACCTCCTTATCTCTCACTCAGAGTCCTCACAGCTGTCCTTCTCAGTTAAAAGGTACAGACTGGAGTTGCCATCAAGCCATGCACTGCGACCCCTTTCGATGATATCCAGGGTGCATTGCGAGATGAAACACATCTTTCTGGAAACAATGGTAACACCAACACAACTCACAGGGTCTTGTCACAGAAGGTCTCCCACATCACATTTGAATCGACAGTCGCACCCAAGTCTAAGTTTCTCACACAAACTGCATGCAAACTCATTAGAAACAGCCTGATCTTGAAGTCTGGCCAGATCCAAGTAGGTGGCAGCCTACTGGACCTAAACTAAATCTTCAGAGTAGCAACAAATATGTGGTCAGAATTCACAAACTGGGCACTTCTGTAGACCCGGGATTTTTGCAGGAGCTTCCAGCTTCTGCCCACGAGGATATAATTAATCTCCTTCACCACAGCTCCAGTACTGGAGTATTACGTGGCTCTGGGTACTAAAACCGGGATCCAGCAATCCACATCCCTTGGCCTTTTGCAAAGTCAAGCAACATGGAGCCACTTTCACCATGGTCACTAGACCCATGGGGACCAACACAATCCTCATAGCTGGCCCTGTTAGTGCTAGTAGTCACTGTTCTCCTCTCGTTGAAAGGAGACACATCAGACACCATTGGAAATAGCCAATCTGCCACAGCAATAGCTGTTCCAGAGTATGATAGACATCAATCACCAGACCAATAAAAGGTGTACCCACCTACAGAAATCTGGCCAGTTCCTGGTCTGTGCACCTCAGAGAGTGCTGCCACTGAAATGCAGAGTTTTCAAGGCTCCTCCGAAAAGCAGCAGAAGATGACCATCATGCCAGAGAGATGAGACGTTCCACATGCCTGCCCCAAAGCACAGTGTCTCACTATTGTTACTTCTGCACTGTTGCTGCTTTTAGTCCCGTTAATTACTTGTTGATCCTTCCAGCTCCCGCAGCCTGTTCCGGCTCCTGTTTATAACCCTCTCATTTCTTTGCATAGAAAGCTGCGCAGGGCTCTCTCTTGTGAAATTCACAGGTTGCAGGTGCCCGGTAGTGAGCTGAAATCTCAGTTTCTTTCAGCAATTTTAATTTACACAGGCTGAATTTCACTGGCCACTGAATTTTGGCACCAAAAAAAAATGCTGACTCAGCAACTTAAGGGGTCCCATTTAAGCTTCAAGAGCCGCTGGTGCCAGCCCACTTCAAGCAATTGGAGTACTCTGAGTCTACGAGCACTACAGTAGTTCTTCCCATTGAAACTTTGTGCATGATGCACTAATCAGGCTGCCTTCCCTCAACTACAGAGCACTCCTAGAACAAACTAAGCATGTGCCTCCTCCTAGAATATGAGTGCCTGACAGCTTTCTTTCTATATGTGATATACAGTAGTTTTCTTTACAAACTGTACAATTTGAGGAACCAATATTTCTTCATAGAGAGTTGTGTGTGAACTCAAGTGAATGTTACTCGAGCATCAACAAGGAATACATCTGTCCTTGTCAAATGTGTGTGAGGACAAAGGATATACAAAAATGTGTAACATGTTAATTAGAGAAACAGAGAAACACAAGCTTATTCAGCAGAGATTTCCTTCCTTCTTTATATATCCTTGCTTGTGCAAGAACTATGTACAATGTTTAAGGTAGAAAAATGCTGAACTTCCTTTCTCTTACTTAGCTGTACTATGTTATGGGGATGTCAGTCAGTAATAACACTTTTAGTCTGAAAGCAGGTAGTTTGTTATCTAAAAAAATCTTTTGAAAGTCCTCTGTCAGAATAAATAGTTAATAAGCATCCGATTATTGGTTTATGTGACGCATGTTTCCTACTATACTAACACCCACATATTCAGCTCCATTATTTAAGAAGTTAATTTTAGTCAGCTTGCTGCTCTGACTGGTACAGGGGCAACATGTTATTAAAAGACATGTGGTGGGAATGAGCATTTCACTTCATCATTCAATTCATTTCACTCAATCAATCAATAATATTGACAATTAAATGCTGCTTAAATGTAAATATACATGCACTTAACATGTTCTAATCGTTTTAAATCATTAATTGCACTACAGTTTTTAGCTGCTAAAATATATATTTTATTTATACATGTATACACTTGTATTTATTTTTTTCTTCAATGTATCAGCTATTCATAATTCTTGACATGTAAAAATAAAATATGGATTACCATTTTAATTATGTAATACTTGTTTCTTAAAGCGTATCGTATGCTCTAACAACAAAAATAAACACAATACAAATCTTTAAAAAAGCCTGCTGTTTACTACGCAATAATTTCAAATTTGTCTATCTTTTTTTTTTTATCCAATTAAAAGTGTAAGCTGCTGCATTTAAAACAAGCTCACTGTCTCATCTCAAGCGGTTTCAGTTTTAATTTAAAAGGACAAAAAAAAAAAAAAGAGATCTAAATTCCTTTAAGTAGCTTTTCTTGCTATTTGTCTAGTTGCACAGGACGACTACTCATGATTACTTATTTTTTGGTTTATTACTCCACTTTGTTTAATGTAAAGGCTAATATGACAATCGCCTCTTGTTCACTGTTAAAACAATCTTTCACTCACTGCTCTTTGTTTACATTGCAGGATGTTTGCTGCAAAAGAAAAGGAAATGACGCATGCTAGCTCAACTACTACCGTAATACTTATCGTAAAGGAGCACCGCAACTAAATTATTTTTGTCAGCAGCACATGTAGTTAGCTTTATTTCTCTTACGTTGTCAGTCCAATCAGAGAAAAATACTAGTTTTGACAGGATAACTAATAAAATCAATGTTAAAGTGAAGCTGAAAAAAGCAAAATTGTATTTTCTATGAGTGGTTTTATTAGTATAAAAATACTAAATCACAATAAATTGATTAAATTAATTGATAGAACTAGCCTGTTAGTGTATGAATAAACAAAATAACAATGGGTTGAAATAAGAAGTGTAACTATGTTAAAATCCATCCATCCATCCATTGTCTCCCGCTTATCCGAGGTCGGGTCGCGGGGGCAGCAGCTTGAGCAGAGATGCCCAGACTTCCCTCTCCCCGGCCACTTCTTCTAGCTCTTCCGGGAGAATCCCAAGGCGTTCCCAGGCCAGTCGAGAGACATAGTCCCTCCAGCGTGTCCTGGGTCTTCCCCGGGGCCTCCTCCCGGTTGGACGTGCCTGGAACACCTCACCAGGGAGGCGTCCAGGAGGCATCCTGATCAGATGCCCGAGCCACCTCATCTGACTCCTCTCGATGCAGAGGAGCAGCGGCTCTACTCTGAGCCCCTCCCGGATGACTGAGCTTCTCACCCTATCTTTAAGGGAAAGCCCAGACACCCTGCGGAGGAAACTCATTTCAGCCGCTTGTATTCGCGATCTCGTTCTTTCGGTCACTACCCATAGCTCATGACCATAGGTGAGGGTAGGAACATAGATCGACTGGTAAATTGAGAGCTTCGCCTTGCGGCTCAGCTCCTTTTTTACCACGACAGACCGATGCAACGCCCGCATTACTGCGGATGCCGCACCGATCCGCCTGTCGATCTCACGCTCCATTCTTCCCTCACTCGTGAACAAGACCCCGAGATACTTGAACTCCTCCACTTGGGGCAGGATCTCGCTACCAACCCTGAGAGGGCACTCCACCCTTTTCCGGTTGAGGACCATGGTCTCGGATTTGGAGGTGCTGATTCTCATCCCAGCCGCTTCACACTCGGCTGCGAACCGATCCAGAGAGAGCTGAAGATCACGGCCTGATGAAGCAAACAGGACAACATCATCTGCAAAAAGCAGTGACCCAATCCTGAGCCCACCAAACCGGACCCCCTCAACACCCTGGCTGCGCCTAGAAATTCTGTCCATAAAAGTTATGAACAGAATCGGTGACAAAGGGCAGCCCTGGCGGAGTCCAACTCTCACTGGAAACGGGTTCGACTTACTGCCGGCAATGCGGACCAAGCTCTGGCACTGATCGTACAGGGACTGAACAGCCCTTATCAGGGGGGCCGGTACCCCATACTCTCGGAGTACCCCCCACAGGATTCCCCGAGGGACACGGTCGAATGCCTTTTCTAAGTCCACAAAACACATGTAGACTGGTTGGGCAAACTCCCATGCACCCTCCAGGACCCTGCTAAGGGTATAGAGCTGGTCCACTGTTCCGCGACCAGGACGAAAACCACACTGTTCCTCCTGAATCCGAGGCTCGACTATCCGACGGACCCTCCTCTCCAGGACCCCTGAATAGACTTTTCCAGGGAGGCTGAGGAGTGTGATCCCTCTGTACTTGGAACACACCCTCCGATCCCCCTTCTTAAAGAGGGGGACCACCACCCCGGTCTGCCAATCCAGAGGCACTGTCCCTGATGTCCATGCGATGTTGCAGAGGCGTGTCAGCCAAGACAGTCCTACAACATCCAGAGCCTTGAGGAACTCCGGGTGTATCTCATCCACCCCCGGGGCCCTGCCACCAAGGAGTTTTTTGACCACCTCGGTGACCTCAGTCCCAGAGATGGGGGAGCCCACCTCTGAGTCCCCAGGCTCTGCTTCCTCATTGGAAGGCATGTTAATGGGATTGAGGAGGTCTTCTAAGTATTCCCCCCACCGACCCACAACGTCCCGAGTCGAGGTCAGCAGCGCACCATCCCCACCATATACAGTGTTGACACTGCACTGCTTCCCCTTCCTGAGACGCCGGATGGTGGACCAGAATCTCCTCGAAGCCGTCCGAAAGTCATTCTCCATGGCCTCCCCAAACTCCTCCTACGCCCGAGTTTTTGCCTCAGCAACCACCAAAGCCGCATTCCGCTTGGCCTGCCGGTACCTATCAGCTGCCTCCGGGGTCCCACAGGACAAAAGGGTCCTGTAGGACTCCTTCTTCAGCTTGACGGCATCCTTCACCGCCAGTGTCCACCAGCGGGTTCGGGGATTGCCGCCACGACAGGCACCGACCACCTTACGGCCACAGCTCCGGTCAGCTGCCTCAACAATAGAGGCACGGAACATGGCCCATTTGGACTCAATGTCCCCCACCTCCCTCGGGATGTGGTCGAAGTTCTGCCGGAGGTGGGAGTTGAAGCTACTTCTGACAGGGGGCTCTGCCAGACGTTCCCAGCAGACCCTCACAACACGTTTGGGCCTACCACGCCTGACCGGCATCCTCCCCCACCATCGAAGCCAACTCACCACCAGGTGGTGATCAGTTGACAGCTCCGCCCCTCTCTTCACCCGAGTGTCCAACACATGTGGCCGCAAGTCCGACGACACGACCACAAAGTCGATCATCGAACTGAGGCCTAGGGTGTCCTGGTGCCAAGTGCACATATGAACACCCCTATGCTTGAACATGGTGTTCGTTATGGACAATCCGTGACGAGCACAGAAGTCCAATAACAAAACACCGCTCGGGTTCAGATCAGGGGGGCCATTCCTCCCAATCACGCCCTTCCAGGTCTCACTGTCATTGCCCACGTGAGCATTGAAGTCTCCCAGCAGAACGAGGGAGTCCCCAGAAGGTATGCCCTCTAGCACCCCCTCCAGGGACTCCAAAAAGGGTGGGTACTCTGAACTGCTGTTCGGTGCATACGCACAAACAACAGTTAGGACCCGTCCCCCCACCCGAAGGCGAAGGGAGGCTACCCTCTCGTCCACCGGGGTAAACCCCAATGTACAGGCTCCAAGTTGGGGGGCAATAAGTATACCCACACCTGCTCGGCGCCTCTCACCGGGGGCAACTCCAGAGTGGTAGAGAGTCCAGCCCCTCTCAAGGAGATTGGTTCCAGAGTCCAAGCTGTGCGTCGAGGTGAGCCCGAGGTGTTAAAATATCCTATAAAAATGTACTTGACAGTGAAATCTAACAATAAATGGTCACTTAAATTTGGGGAAACAAATACATAGAATTGTGCTTGTTGCTATAAATGTATTAACAACATAGTAGTTAACAAACAACAAACATACCTAGCACTATAGAAAATGTTGACATGTAAACACATTCTAAACAACAATATAGGTAAACTGATACAAACAGAGAATGAAAACTGATTAAACAACAAATGCATATAAAAGGATAAAAAAATAATGCAATGAGATTAAATTGTACAAGAATATAGTCATTTTTGCAAATAACTAATGAACTATGAAACAACTTAGCCAAGTAGCAAATAAGAAAGCACTTGAAATCATGCAGCAGTTCAAAGTAGCACATTGCAGCCTTCAGATCTTGATATTATTGAGTGTACTTGTGTGAAATAATTTGGTGCTCCATCCATGATTAGTTTCTGCCTTACATACAATAGACTCTTGCTCACGCAACACTGCACTAGACTATGTGAATTTGATATTTAATACATGGGTGAAGCTGCTACTTATATTTTAAATTTAGTTTCAGCCACCATTTATCTGGGTCCTCCGCAACAACATTGTTTACATCAAGATGCTTTATTTTAAATGAGTTACCTTACCAATATAACCAGAATATTAGCTTCCACAAAAGGTATTTATGTTCAGTATTTATAACACTGGACAGCTCATTTTTCCCCCCACAGGTTTGTTTTCTGAAAATATTTTGGTGATTTATGATAGCTTCACATTGAGCACAAATATAATTTCAGACTGATAGTATCAAAGAGAAATGTGAAGAAGCATGAAATTAATTTTTACTGAATTTAGAGTGTTTAATCACTTAATGATGCTGGCAAACTGCATTAGTTCAGATGAGCTAAAAAATGTTTTGCTTCTTTTTTCATTTGTACTCAGTATCTGAAGCTTTGTTTCACTGTCCAACAATATTTGGACAACACTGATGAATTACACTTGCCTCGATACTGCCTTTCCGTTATTGCAATTGCCTGGTGAAAGCTTTTACAGTTGTGCTGGAAAGTTTGTGAACTCTTTAGAATTTTCTATATTTCTACATAAATATGACCTAAAACATCATCAGATTTTCACTCAAGTCCTAAAAGTAGATAAAGAGAAACCAGTTAAACATATGAGACAAAAATATTATACTTGGTCATTTATTTATTGAGGAAAATGATCAAATATTACATATTTGTGAGTGGCAAAAGTATGTGAACCTCTAGGATTAGTAGTTAGTTTGAAGGTGAAATTAGAGTCAGGTGTTTTCAATCAATGGGATGACAAGCAGGTGTGAATAGGCACCCTGTGTTATTTAAAGAACAGGGATCTATCAAAGTCTGCTCTTCACAACACAAGTTTGTGGAAGTGTATCATGGCACAAACAAAGGAGATTTCTGAGGACCTCAGAAAAAGAGTTGTTGATGCTCATCAGGCTGGGAAAGGTTACAAAACCATCTCAAAAGAGTATGGACTCCACCAATCCACAGTCAGACAGATTGTGTACAAATGGAGGAAATTCAAGGCCATTGTTACCCTCCCCAGGAGTGGTCGACCAACAAAGATCACTCCAAGAGCAAGGCGTTTAGTAGTTGGCGAGGTCACAAAGGACCCCAGGGTAACTTCTAAGCAACTGAAGGCCTCTCTCACATTGGCTAATGCTCATGTTCATGAGTCCACCATCAGGAGAACACTGAACAACAATGGTGTGCATGGTAGGGTTGCAAGCAGAAAGCCACTGCTCTCCAAAAAAAACATTGCTGCTCGTCTGCAGTTTGCTAAGATCAAGTGGACAAACCAGAAGGCTATTGGAAGAATGTTTTGTGGACGGATGAGACCAAAATAGAACTTTCTGGTTTAAATGAAAAGCGTTATGTTTGGAGAAAGGAAAACACTGCATTCCAGCATAAGAACCTTATCCAATCTGTGAAACATGGTGGTGGTAGTATCATGGTTTGGGCCTGTTTTGCTGCATCTGGGCCAGGACGGTTTGCCTTCATTGATGGAACAATGAATTCTGAATTATATCAGAAAATTCTAAAGGAAAATGTCAGGACAACTGTCCATGAACTGAATCTCAAGAGAAGGTGGGTCATGCAGCAAGACAAAGCACCTTAAGCACACAAGTCGTTCTACCAAAGAATAGTTAAAGAAGAAAAAAGTTAATGTTTTGGAATGGCCACGTCACAGTCCTGACCTTAATCCAATCGAAATGTTGTGGAAGGACCTGAAGCGAGCAGTTAATGTGAGGAAACCCACCAACATCCCAGAGTTGAAGCTGTTCTGTACGGAGGAATGGGCTAAAATTCCTCCAAGACGGTGTGCAGGACTGATCAACAGTTACCGGAAACATTTAGTTGCAGTTATTGCTGCAAAGGGGGGTCACACCAGATACTGAAAGCAAAGGTTCACATACTTTTGCCACTCACAAATATGCAATATTCGATCATTTTCCTTAATAAATAAATGACCAAGTATAATATTTTTGTCTCATTTGTTTAACTAGTTTCTCCTCATCTACTTTTAGGACTTGAGTGAAAATCTGATGATGTTTTAGGTCATATTTATGCAGAAATATAGAAAATTCTAAAGGGTTCACAAACTTTCAAGCAAACTGTACCATGCTTATTCCTAACTGCACTGGGATTAGCAAGAAAAAAGTCCAAGGAATGCAGAAGATGCCTCTTTAGCAAACTGTTGCTCCTCATAGTTTTGCATGCTTGAAGCATGTAGTCAAGTAGCTGGAAGTAGTCCGGTACCCGGTAACTGCCAAGAAAATTCTTAACATCCTGGAATGCACTCCATGTGATTTACACTTGCTCCACTAGAAGATTGTTATTAGCCAGGTTTCCATCCAAGGAGTTTTTGCGAAAAAATATTTAGTGCTTCAAATTTTTTTACCGATATAGCTGATGGAAATGCTAATTATCGATAAAATGTTGTACATGTCGACATAATATTTTTCCGTTTAACTTTAGCGCATAAATTCCATATCGATACTTCAGATGTCGCAAAAACTACATTGGAAACAGTTTTTGTCGGAAAAAAGGGCTTTAACGCAAATAAATGTGTCACATTTTCATCACGTGCAATCAAAACGAGAATGGCGGAGCGGTTCGCATGGTCTGATGAAGAGAGTTTTTTTTTTGATTAAACGTCGTTATTTTGTATTAATTCAAATTTCAGTTTTAATTAAAAACCTTAAGGGAAGCAGGTTAATTCAGTTGTTATCGCACTGTGAAGGGATGTTGAAAGGTAGGCTCACCTGTACAGATCCGATGCTGCAAACACAGCTGCATCATGGGCACTTCCAGGAGTGCCAACGCAAATGTCTCGTATCATGCACCTGTCATCAACAAGGGCCTGGAGAACAATAGATGGCCACCCTTTGCGATTAATGTAATCGCGGTAGCCTTCCGTCGGGGGAAGAATAGGCACATGCGTGCCATCCAGCGCACTGTAAATCTGTGGCACAAGATGCACCAAGGAATTGCGGTATGCAATTTCATTGGCCTCCGCTACAGTCGGAAGTCTGATATAACGCCGCATTAATTTTTCTTTAATAGCGGTGCACACAGCATATACACATCGATGGACGGTAGTTTTACTAACCCCGAAAGTTTCTCCAACTACTCTATACTCGGCGCAGGTTGCCAGCTTGTAAAGGGCGATGGCAATCCGCTTTTGGGTTGGAACCGGTGGTCAGTGGCAACCTGTGATGGGCGCAACATCAGGACTGATGAATCCACACAACATCTCAAACGACGGCCGTGTCATTATAAAATGTTGCAGCCAGAGATTTTCTGTTAAGTGTCTCTCCACCACCTCCTCCCAGAAGGTCTTATTCCGTCGTCTCTCCCATACCCGTGGGTTTCGTCGCACTGCGGTACTTTCTTCGAGCTCTAGGGCTATCAGACAAGCAACTGCTTCATTCTGCTGTCGTCTTCGGATATTATGTACAATTCCAATTATTTGTGAAACTGAAATAACAGTAAGCTGGTCTGAATAATCTCTCCATTTCTTTGTTTCTTTGTTTAGTGGAGGGGGTGTAACGTGGAAAACAAAAGGTAGATAATTTGCGACATACACAAAATTATGTATGGAAACGGCTCAAGGGCAGATTTTTTTCGCGATACAACAAAAGTTATGCGACAGTTCGTTTTGGGGGGGGGGGGGATGATGTCATCACGCACACCATTTTATCGATAAAAAGCCAGTTGGATGGAAAAAATTTCGCACATTTTTTTTACGTATATTCTGTTTGTCGATAACAAAACGTCGCAAAAAACTGGATGGAAACTTAGCTATTGATGACATGTCTGATTTGTGGACCAATAAAAAATACCCTTCTTAATGTCATAATCAGTTATTTGTGGAAACATCAGTCTCAAATATCAAATATATACATGTTTATCAATGTTTTCTCAGTACAAGCTTTATATGAAGAGGAGGTAAAAAAAATATTTTTGCTGGGTCCTCAAAAGGATTATGTGCTATACTTTTCTGCCCTGGATGAAAATGCTTATGGATTACCCAGTTCTTTTAAACATTATAAGAATCTTTAGCACAGATGTACCATATCACAAATGAAACAACAGTACTTGATACCTCCAAGCTACATTCTTAGCAGCAGTACCAGTACTTTTAGATCACCACATATGTTCCAGTTGTAATTGAACTGTATATGTAGGCTCCTGAAAGTAAATCACAAAAATATGCAATTGCAATAAACCAGCATTTAATAGGAAAAATATAAAGGTGATTTTTGTGAGGAGCAGACCAAAATTCTTGCGATACACCCAAAAGTGTTTTGGAAGCAATATTTTCATTGTAAAAAATTACATTGAAAAGTAATCGATTTACAGGATTAGCAAAAATTTCAAGTGGTTCCAAAATTACATGGTGTGCTTGGTAATCCACTGTAATTTTGATGAGGTTTATATATTAAAAAAAAAACAAAAAAAAACAAATGGAGTGGGGTTGGATAATTTTTGTGTTTTCTTTAACATATTGCAAAGTACTTTGAGCTACAGGTTTTGTATGAAAATGTGCTAAAGAAACAAATAGTGTTAGATTAAAATAAAGTTAAATTCAAAATTGACTGTATTTTTCACATACCAAACAAGCTATAAGCCTACTTTAGTAAACGTATGCTTGTGTAACATGCTATTTATTCCTATAATAATATAATAGTTGCACTCAGTAAACCATGGGAAATGAACCTAGGTTCTGCGCTGTATGTGGAGATCAAAATCATCTTAACCAAAAATGACTAATGAGGCTTTTATTAGTGAGGGTGTTTCTATCTGTAGTAGGCTCACCCCACTTATACACTGTTCTACATTCTCTAGATATAAATGTTATCTTGATCATGATTCTATCATAAGAATTTTTTATTTGCATATGAAACTACACAAACTGATAAATATATATTGGATTAACTTTAATGACTGGTCATACACATTAAACGCATGACACATTAAATATGACCAACGTGTGCTTCCCCTAATGTCACATTACACATCACTCCCTGCAATTCATGCACATGATGAAATGAAAGTAAACAAAAGCATTTTGCATATGTATCTGTGGCAAACTAGCACACATTCAGAGTTGATTTCTGCTTTTCTGACTTTTGACTCCTCACAAACCTATAGTAGAATATGCAGAGTTTAGAAAACTGATGCATGGATGATTGAATAGTAGGTCACATGTGTACTAATTTATGTACAATAATGCATATAAATACCAAAATAATTAAAGACATAGATACCAACACTCGAATATACTAGTAATAAACTATCAAACAGACCAATATTATACTTATAATAAGAGAATATTATATGTGTACTATAAGTGTGTTAAGGATGCAGTGATGACACAAGATGTTTTTTTCTAGGAATCACTCCATCAAATATCCTCTTCAGAAGAAGGCAGATTAGAAAGACTGCTTAAAGCTTTATCTTTGAAAGTGTCCTTAACTTTCCTCTCATGAACAGGTTTAATTCTCCAGTCCAGAAGCCTCTGGTTGTATTAACAACATGATCTCAAACTGATTCAAACTAGAACGTGGTACTTGACATGACTATCACCATTAAGCCATTGGCCATTCACTTTCAAAATGCATTAGGGATAAAGGGGATTATCAGAGAAGGACTTGAAAAGAAATTATCACTATACACAGATGATATGGAACTGTATATATGTAACCCAGAAACATCTTTACCATTAGTCCTTAATGTACTGGCAGAATTTCACTACCCTCTATCTCACATTAGGAGGGAGAATCAATACTGTCAAGATGAACATCCTTCCCAAGCTTCTTTATCTATTTCAGAGCATCTCTATACACATTAACAAATGATTCTGTAAGAAATTGGACTCAATTATAACCTTATTTATCTGAAATTCAAGACATCAATACATTCAAAAGATGACTCTACAAAGACTTGAAGCTGGTGGCAGCGGCATGGCACTACCTAACTTTCAAATATACAAGCTATAAAGGATTGGAAATTGACACAAATTGATGGTTGTGTTAAACAGAAATAAAATCTCACTGTACTTCTTTATATGCCGTTCTGTGCCCCAGAAAATACAAACTAAAATCAAAATAACAATAATCCAATTGTCCACCAATCACTCAGAATATGGAACCAATGCAAAAACCAAACCAAAACAGCTTTCACCTGTTGTCCCTCTACATGATAATGACCCTATTCAATCCTCTCAAATCTACACAGTATTTAATCTTTGGAAAATGTTTGGGAATAAAGCACTTGGGGAACTGTATATTGAATATGTTTTTGTGTCTTATGAACAATTACACTTCAAATTAAAGCTCACAGCAACACATTTTTCCACCTACTTTTAAATCAGAAATTTTGCTAAAAGGAACCTACCTAATTTTCCAAACTTCAGTATTTCTACTAGAATAGAAATTTCTGGGATCAGTCTGGAAAACTCAGACAGTATCTCAAAAATATATTAAAAAACATCTTAAAGTCCCTTCCTTTCAAAGATCCTAGGGTATGGTGAGGAAAGGATCTAAAGACTGGAAGGTAGCCATTCATAGAATACACTCTAGCTCCATATGTGCAAAGCATTCAATAATTCAACATTAATTCTTTCATTAATCACATTTATCTCTTATAGAAATGCCCAGAATGTACCAAGGGCAAGATCTAACCTGTGGGGGTTGCAATCTATCTCCATCCTAACTGGGCCACATGTTTTGCAAATGCACCAAATTAACATAATTTTGGACAAAAGTTTTTGAATGCCTATCAGATAGCCCTGGTGTCATAATCACTCCAGACCCAATTAACAGCTGTATTTGGTGTACTCCCAGAAGGTCTTACGTGTAGAAGGACAAATTTATTTTAATTACCTATACCATATTATTAGCTCATAGATTTATCTTGCTCAAACTGAAAGAATTCCAACCAACCTTTTGTAAGTCAGTGGATAACTGATACAGTGATCCCTCGCTATATCGCGCTTCGCCTTTCGCGGCTTCACTCTATCGCGGATTTTATATGTAAGCATATTTAAATATATATCACGGATTTTTTTGCTGGTTCGCGGATTTCTGAGGACAATGGGTCTTTTAATTTCTGGTACATGCTTCCTCAGTTGGTTTGCCCAGTTGATTTCATACAAGGGACGCTATTGGCAGATGGCTGAGAAGCTACCCAACTTACTTTTCTCTTTTTCTCTCTTGCGCTGACTTTCTCTGATCCTGACGTAGGGGATGTGAGCAGGGGAGCTGTTCGCACACCTAGACAATACGGACGCTCGTCTAAAAATGCTGAAAGATTATCTTCACGTTGCTACCTTCTGTGCAGCTGCTTAGTGAAGCGACATGCTGCACGGTGCTTCGCATACTTAAAAGCTCGAAGGGCACGTATTGATTTTTGCATGTTTGTTTTTCTCTGTCTCTCTCTCTCTCTCCCTGCTCCTGACGGAGGGGGTGTGAGCTGCCACCTTCAACAGCTTTGTGCCGCGGTGCTTCGCATACTTAAAAGCCAAACAGCCCTATTGATTTGTTTGCTTTCCTCTGTCTTTATGACAGTCTCTGCTCCTGACGTGCACTCCTTTGAAGAGGAAGATATGTTTGCATTCTTTTAATTGTGAGACAGAACTGTCATCTCTGTCTTGTCATGGAGCACAGTTTAAACTTTTGAAAAAGAGACAAATGTTTGTTTGCAGTGTTTGAATAACGTTCCTGTCTCTCTACAACCTCCTGTGTTTCTGCGCAAATCTGTGACCCAAGCATGACAATATAAAAATAACCACATAAACATATGGTTTCTACTTCGCGGATTTTCTTATTTCGCGGGTGGCTCTGGAATGCAACCCCCGCGATGGAGGAGGGATTACTGTATTCTACAATATTTGAAATTGGAAAAAAACTAATTCTCTCTTAAAGTATATGTTCAAAACTCTTAAAATATGGTAAGATCCAAATAATAATTGGGGGAAAAAGACATTATCCCTTCTTTTTTTTTATTTTTGCTTATGCTGTTGGCTCTCCTCTGTTCCTCTCGGGTGGGACTGAATTCTGTTTTGTCAAGTTTGACTTGATCGCATGTAATTTTCTTTGTTATATAAGTTCAACTTGATTGTACGTAATGTTACATTCAAATAATACAAAAAAAAAAAGACAGCTTAGACCTAACGTACAGTAGGTAATATTAAACAGACAGAGTACGAGTTGTGAGCAACTGCAAAGTGTGATAGACTAAAAACATGACCAGGAATAATTTCTGCCTTGTACCTGACACTGCTGGATTAGACTCCCGTGCTGCTAGGAGTTGATTTGGTAATGAATGGATGGATGAAAGCTCCGCTTTTAAACAATTTAGAATTTAATTGTTATCATTCTGAATCTGGATGCTCTGAACCTACTGCAATGTTTATATGAAGGTGTCTTATTCTATGTAACTGGATTCAAACATTTACACATCAATACCACCAAATTCAGGCGGCGTGGTGGCACTGAGGCTAGAGATCTGCACTGGCAATTGGAAGGTTACCAGTTTGAATCCTGTAAATGCCAACAGGGACTCTGCCCTGTTGGGCCCTTGAGCAAGGCCCTTAACCTGCAATTTCTGAGCGCTTTGAGTAGTGAGAAAAGTGCAATATAAATGCAAAGAATTATTATTAATTATTCAATTAACTAAACCATTCATAATCCATTTTAACATTTCCTTCAAAAGTAGCAAATGGATTGTTTTATGCTGAATTAATTATTAGTCTGATTATTAATAAAATATTGGCTCCATGATAATTATGTA